>NW_005803805.1:30207-33544 GCF_000240725.1 Microchloropsis gaditana
CCCGCCAACAGCCCGTGGGCTCGCTCCGTCCGCAAGTCCCACAGCTTGATCAAGCCGTCGTCCGAACCGGACAGGACCAGGCTCGGTGCCTGCTCCGGATCCACAAAACAGACGCTGTTCACGTCGTCCTGGTGCGCCTGTTCAATGTGGCTGGCGTGCTTCCGTTCCAAGTGGATGAGGTGCAGGCCGCCGTCGTTACCTCCCCCGATGACCTTGGCCCCGTCCGCCGAGAAGGCGAGGGAGAAAAGGCAGAAATGGTGGGAGCGATGGGGAGACACCACGATGGCTTCGTGTAGTTCGTGGCGCCCAAAGGTGTTGGTCAAATGCAGGGAGCGGGACCAGGAGGAATACGCGATCCACTTGGCATCCGGACTGAAACAGGAGCCGACGATCGCCCATCCCACGTACTGGCAGTGGATCTGTTTCTGAGGGAGGAGCCGGTCCGGCGCCTGGGGGGTGGGGCAGGAGGCAGATATCTGGAAGGGCTCGGCTGTGGTCCCTCCTCCCTCTGTCTCGAGCACTTTGCACCGGGCCTGCACGTAGAGCAGCTGTTCCATCCCGTACAAGTTGATGGTGCCGTCCTGGCAGGCCGTGAAGAGCATCTGCCCGTCCCTGCTGAAAGACGCGTTGAAAAGGGCAGACTCGAAACCGCTTACAGCCCCCGCCAACAGGTTGGGGTAAAAGTGGGCGCCGTCCGCGGCGGCATAGGCCAGGCTGAGGCGACGGACGACCCGGGGTCCGTAGGCCTCGCGCCAGAGCATGGGGTTTCCGCTGACTTTTAACGAGCCGTGTCGCGTCGTTGGGGAGCGCGAAAGAAGGGCAAGGGAAGGAGGAGTGGAGTGGAAGGGGAAAGGTGGGGACGAAGCTTTGGGGGAATATCTACATGCGGGAGCGGGGGAGTGGCACGTGGAGGTGGGTGGACAGGAGGAGGTGGAGGAAGCCTCGCTCGCTCCAGCCGAGCCCCAAAGTGACGATGAATCAGCTGCAATGACCCCTCTGCCAGGTGATGTGGACGTAGCAGCGGCGGCTGCGGCCAGGCGGGAGCTGCGTCGTTGGGGCGAGGGAGATGATGGTGCTGAAGGGGTAGGCATGGCACTACATACACGTCGTCCACAACCTGTTGCGTTCCTGTGCATAAAAGTTGGTACTAAAGTGAAAATTACAGGGTAAATTCATTTTCACGTGAAATGTTATCACAGGTGAAACAAATGGGGCGGTGTAACACCCCGAGATACTGCAATATTTCACACAGGAAACAAACACATGCGCATCGGAAGACACGTGCACTGAGACAGGCGACCACAGGCCAAGCAATTGTGCCAGCGGTCAAGGTCAGCTTGCCATTTTCTCACAACCAATGTTCAAGGCGTGCATGCGAGCGCATCTTGGCAAGAAAAGGAAGTGGGTTGCGGTCCTTTGCCGAGTCAGCCCTTTATGTTGATCTACAAGCGAGCCCCCTTCCTACTTCCACTTGAGCCTTGAAGACCACGGCACTTGCGCCGGCCACTACGACGGGGAAAAGCGTGCGGCCTGGTATTAGACACGCACGAGGTTGCTTGGTGGCGGCCACTGTTGCGTGAGGTGGTCCGCAGTGGACATGTTCTGGTTTTGCAGGCCTATGGCGTCGCGTCTCCTGCCGTCTGCTTTCCCCCTTCGCCCACTCGGACACGGGCACCTGTTTCTTGGTTTATTTCTCCTTGACAAGCTTCACAAGGGAATTCAGCCAGCTAGCACGCTTCATTGCTAGAAAAGAACAGACTTTCAGAATTAAATGCACTTTTTTTCCGTGTTGAAACGCAGGATGACGCTCTTCAGTCGAAAAAGTACGAGTAATATACGCCTCGGGAAAAGTAGGGTATATGTGACAGTAGGCGGGCTGGCAGCTGTAGGGTATTTTCTTCATGTAAGTACACTTCATGGTATTCAAACCCAATTAATGGTATAAAGTTAAATATGTGGGTGCGGTGGACGCTATTGCTGGAGTATGATCGCGTGATGCGAGCCTACTAATAAGTGCTTTGATTCCCGTTGAATCATCTGTCTTCCGTACCCCGTCCTTCGCGTTCGAATGAACATCCTCGCTTTTATCGGTGCAGTGGCTGTACACACGCTCGGAGAAACGGACCTTGCGGCGTGAAGCGCGCACTGCTGCCCTGCAGGAGCAAATGTCGGTTCGGGATTATGTGGCCTCCTACTTGGAAGACCCTGCGAATAAGAGCGCCTTCATGAAGCAGGTAAATGGGGAGGAAGGGATTTTCCATCTCGTGTCTGACAACGGATCAAAGTAGGAAGCTCGGTGTCTCCTAGCCTGTCCGGGCTCAATCCTGGGGGCCCTATGTCTGAGGCCCGTCTGCAGCCTGCATGCAAGCGCCCGCCCCGTCCGAAGCTACGCTGATGCGTGGACTCCAAGCCCGGATTGAATGCACTGAGGCGTCCAGGATACGAGGGAGGCGGAGAGAGCACACCGATGCATGTGATGGACGCGAGGTGCCTCGACTCGGAGGCCTCAGGGGGAATCTGCCCCCCTGGCTACCATCTCATCGGATGTCCTCCATCCCCTTGACCATGCACAGGTGCACCTGGTTCGTCAGAGTTGGAACCGTCTAAAGCCCAACCGTCTGGAACTAACGGCCCACGTCATGTACCAACGACTGCGGGAAGAGGACCCGAGCACGCAAGAAGTGTGAGAGGGGGGGGCGGGCGATAGAAGGGGCTAGGGTTTCGGGGGGAGATAGGGAGAGCTCGGCTCTCGGGGCAGAGGTTCGTGTTTTTCAGAAAGAGGGCATGTGTGCACCGGATTGAAACATGAGGCCCGTGTGGGTGAGTGCGTGCGTGGGTGGTGGTGCGGGGCACCCCGTGCGGAGCCTGTCAGCGTCCTCGGGCGGTACACGGACGCCTTCTACCCCTGTCTGTGGCCTCACCACTTGTCTGCAATGCTCGCGAAGGACATTATTCTCGAGGGCGTCGGAGCCACCAAGCCTCCTTTGTGCACGGCATGTCACTGTCGATAAGGAATGATGCATGCTCCCAGGGGGGGGAAGAGGCATTCGGCTCGGCGTCCGGGCTGGGGAGGGGAAAAGGCACGCGAGGAGCTCATGGCGGTCACGTCTTTCCTTAACCCTCCCGTCGCTCCCTTCCTCCGTCCCTCCCTCCCTTTTTCTAGCTTTGATCAACAGTTGGATTGGAGCTCCCAGGAGCGGATCTTCACGATCATGATTGGCAACCTGATCAGCCGCCTCGACGATCCTTCGGGGGAGGCATTTCTGGGTGAGGAGAAAGGAAAAGGGAATGAAGCCCAGCGAGGCGGAGACGGTCTCGGATGGCTGGAACAATTGAG
>NW_005803805.1:33554-34066 GCF_000240725.1 Microchloropsis gaditana
CCGACGGTCACTATTTGCATCGGACACCGGCGAAGAAAGGGTGAGGGGGAGGGAGGCCGGCGGAGGGGGGGTGGGAGACGAAGGAAGGAGGGCGACCGAAGGCGGAGTCAGGGCGTCGGTGTATGTATTGTAATGTTTCCAGAGTGCTGCATGGTATCGTGCATGGAGCGGGGGGGAGAAGTTAGCAAAGAAGCGGTCTTTTTCGTGAGGCTGGGTAGAAGAGATGCCAAGGCGGGGAGGAGGAGAAGGAAGGGAGGGAGGCAAGCGTTGCGAGAGACTCGGAATCTTATCGCCGCATGATAGCGGGAGGCGCGCAAGCGGGGTGCGTCTTCCATCATACTCCGAGCAATCCAAGCCCCGGGCCGCTCTGGCACTGGGATGGTGTGCTTCCTGCTATCTTTCCACCCGAATTCCTACACAAGAAACACGAAACCATCTTGAGCCTATTCCTGCCATTGCTTCCTGATTCATCATCACATTATTTCCATGCCCCTCTCGCACCACGCCTTGGC
>NW_005803805.1:35427-38856 GCF_000240725.1 Microchloropsis gaditana
ACCTTCAGTTGCTCCTCCCCCGCCGGATCCACCACCCCGGCTGCTTGGCGGTAATGCGGCGTACACCCCCGCACGGGGTTCGTCAGCCCCCTTCGCAGCCGCCACCGTTTCCGTCCTTTGATTTGCAGGGTTATATTCTCCTGGAAATCGAAATGGAAAGGGGTGCGGTGGCCCGCTTGGCTCAAGAAGAGCTCCACCTCCCCCTCGATCACTTGCTTCACGCCTGTCTCCTTCCCACCCCCTAGCCCCAAGGCCGCAATGGTCGAGTCTACCAGAACGCCCTCCAATTCTTCTGGTGCTCGGCAATACACGCTATGTCCGGCTTCGTACAGGGCCATGGCGCTGCCTGCGTCTTGGACTCGCGCGGTGTTGATGCGTTGGGAGGGGCCAGAGACGGTCCAGACGCTGATGTTTTCACTCGGCGTTGCTTCCAACAGGGCACGAATGTCTCCACTTTCAAGGCCTTGATCGCACAAGGTTGTAAAATCATGACCTTTTACCACTAATGGGATCTTTTGGTCGTAGTGATCACGCACGAAGGCGGCGGGGGAGAGGGGAGCTAAGAGCTGGGTGAAGATGTCCCGCGTCACGCAGACAGGGCGTTTCCGATGAGCGGATGTGATCGAGCGGACCCCACCAATGGCATTGCGACCGTTTGTATGTGAGTAAGAGGATGAATTGGCCGCGTCGCGTTTTCTTTTTTTGCGTCCCTTGGTGTGCTGCGGGGAAAAAGAGGCAGGTGCCATACTGCTCGGGCCAAGGGGGGGGAGGTCGACGGCATGAGTGCGTTTATCAATTTAGCAACTCCTCCACAAGGCCGCGTACAACACAGCGTGTTTACATGTACCTGTTAATTCCTCTTTCACATTTGTTCGACACGGGATACCCAGCTCGGACTCTTATGCCATCGAGGCACAGCGAAAAGACCCTGTGTACGACGCGAGTTTCATGAGGCACTCGCGGATGGCAAGTGTTCCCGTATCTCCTTTTTCATACCTTTAAAAAGAGACCTTTACGTTTTTTTCTCTCACATTTACCCTCATGTACATGCATACCATGCAGCCATGAAGGCAGTTACAGTTTTGCCGCTGTTCGTGGCCTGTTTGGTGGTCAAGACGACGTTCAGTTTTCTTCCCTGTCCGCTCCCGATGACGCGGTAAGTGCACACTGGGAGCCTTGAAGACAATGATCCATATCGCAATGTGCACGCTTACAAGGCATTTGGGATGCTAGAATTCTGCACGCACATGGATTAAAAGGCTACGTGAGGGGCTTACAGACGTGTCCGTCCATTTGTATCTTGGGGGGCATCTTTTGGCACAAACTTGTACTACTCCCCTCCTGCTCGGTAGACGTTCCATTCCTTTTGGGCTATCAACATTTCACGTTTACTCTTCGGAATTATCCAGATACGCCACTGCCAAATGGTTCGTGCCATCGTTTCAGGTTGCTACGCCCTACCAATCGCGTTCTCGCCTGCAAATGCTGCACACAAGTCCTGTGGCTGGCAAACCACCAAGTCAGCTCACTGTCGCTGTGGCGGGCGCGACGGGTTATATTGGCAAGGCCGTTGTACGAGAATGCGTACGAAGAGGATACAAAACAAAAGCGTACGTGCGAGAAGAGAGCATAGAACGGGCAAAAAGCTTGGATTATTTGAAAGGGGCCGAGGTCATTGGGGGCAGCTTGGATGACAGTGCTGAAGTTGAAGCCAAGCTTTTCCAAGAGCCCGTGGACGTGGTGATATCCTGCATAGCCAGCCGAAGCGGTGCGCCCGCAGATGCCTGGAAAGTGGATCATCAGGCTAACGTGCATTTGCTGGACGCGTCCTTGCACGCTCCGACGCCCGCTCAGCATTTCGTCATGCTCTCCGCTTTTTGTGTCCGCAAGCCCGAGCTTGTCTTCCAGCATGCCAAGCTGAAATTTGAGAATTATTTACGGGGGAAGCAGGACGAAATCACCTCTACCATCATTCGGCCCACGGCGTTCTTCAAAAGCGTGAGCGGGCAGCTTGAAATCGTGCAAAAGGGCTACCCCTACGTCATGTTCGGGGACGGAGAAATTTGCAAGTGCAACCCGATCTCGGAAGCCGACCTGGCCGAGTACATTGTGAAAAGCATCGACGACCAAAGCATGCACCACCAGGTGCTGGATGTGGGCGGGCCGGACGAGGGATTGACCCCTAAGCGGCAGGCGGAGATCCTCTTTGAGGTGGTGGGGAAGGAGCCTCGGTTCATCGCCGTGCCGATCGGCTTGTTCGACGCCATCATCGGGACCATCGACTTTTTCGCGCAATTTTTCGACGGCGCCAAGGATGCGGCGGAGCTAGCGCGCATCGGGAAGTACTATGCCGTGGAGGACATGCTGGCCACTGGGAGGGGCGAGCAATACGGGCAGATCACGCTGAGAGAACACTTTGCCCGGATTGCCAAGGAAGGCAATGAGTACGATCCGTACACCACCATGTTTTCCTCGAAGAAAGAGGCTTGAGGGAGGCCTTGGGGTCGCGTGGGAGGTGAAAAAGAAGCGGTGGGAGCTGCCGTAATTGCTGTAAGCACAGTATCAAGAGCAAGCGGCTCCGATGCATGTGAACACAGCGTAAAAGTAATGAGATCCTGGGGACGAGCCATGCCTCCCTGCCTTTCCTGAGGAAGCTCGATTGGATGCGCCGTGCTGGTCTTTCATAGGTTTGTCTCCCCTCTAAACTGCAGCTTGATTCGCTTCGTCTCGTACACACCGCATGTAGACATGGCTCCCTTCCACACAACCACTCTCCTTCCTCTTGCAGATTATCTACAATTCCAAGGCCCCCGACGTACTTCCTCCTACGACGTGCACGCGATGTCTTTGACCACGGTCTCCCCACCCTTTCTCCCTCCCCCTTCCCACGCCCGGCACCGGCTTTCGCACCCACTGGCACCACGCCCCGTCCGCCCCTGCCTTCGCGGAGGAAACACCCTGGCCCCATTTTATTCCACACGTACATCCTCACAGCATGGGGGGGGGGGATTACCTCTCCAGCTCCACCATCCACCCTTCCTCCCCCTCTCAGCTCCCTTCCCCCCCCTCCCCCTTGGCCCGCTGTCCTTGGAAACGCCACAGGCCCAGGCTGCCGTCCCACCCTGCGGACACCATCAGGTCCACCTGAGGCGCAAACGCCACGGTGCGAACCACGTCGTCGTGGAAAGCCAGCTTTTCCACCGCCCGCCCGTCCTCCCGCCCGGCCTGCCCCGCTTCTTCCCCCTCTGCGGCCAAAGTGTCGTAGGCAAAGAGGCGGCCGTCCGCGCTCCCTGTGACCACGTACCTCCCCCCCGTCAATGCCTCCGGGGAAAACGCCGGTTGAATCAACGTCCGGGCAATCCGATGACCCCGCCACGTCTGAATCGAGTGATCGCCCACCGGATGCTTCCTCCGCCGCTGCCTCCCCCC
>NW_005803805.1:42424-42691 GCF_000240725.1 Microchloropsis gaditana
CTCCCACTCCCACGGTCCCTTCGCATTGAGGAGGAGCAATAGCAACAGCAGCAGCAGCAGCAGCACCGGGAGTAGTGGAAGCTCCAGCAGCGGGAGCAAGCGGAGTGGCTCTGGTGTTGCCAAGGTCCGGTGATGCCGTAACGGCTCGGAAGATTGTTTGAGAAGGTACGGGCTCGATACATTGTTTTCAGGCCATAACGGCTCGGAATATGGATTCAACCCGATGTAAGGCGCGATGATACCATTAACATAAAGTACCGTGCACTG
>NW_005803805.1:42701-51792 GCF_000240725.1 Microchloropsis gaditana
CTCTGTGGACGGCGGGAGCCTGAACCCCCACCGGCTGTACTGCATCTGCCGGCAGCCCGAGAGGGAAGGAGACCAGTTCATTGGCTGCGACGACTGTCAGCAGTGGTTCCACTACGGGTGCATGGGCCTGCCCGCTGACATTGTCCTCGATAATTTCACCTGCCCGGGGTGCGAGGCGGAGAGGGAGCGGGGGAAAGAGGGAGGAAGCGGGAGGAAGCGAGGGCGAGAGGGTTTGGCCAAGGGGCAATTGGATGGGCGCACGGGCAAGAATGGGGGACATGACGGCCGGCGCAGGAAGGAGGATGCCCTGGGAGAGGACGGGGACTTGGTGGGAGAGGAGAAATCACCGGTGCTGAAAAAAGCGCGGGAAGGGGCCGATGCTGGTGGGGGAAAGGTTGGGAGGGAGGTCAAGGAGGCAGTGGGGGAGGCGGAGAATTCCCCCCTTGCAGCCGCGGAAGTGTAAGCAGCTTATGTCGTGATTCTCGGGCGGAGAGCATGATTTGCTACGAGAGATATAAGAACATCAAGACACGGTGCATAATTTTGACACGAGGGCCGCCGCACTGGTCTCGAAAACAATGGACAATTACATGTAGCCGATTGCGCAGCACAAGATTAACAGGGAATTGCGATGTTAAAAGTAAGAATTGGGTGTTTGTGGGGGAAGTGGATTTTGGCGCCGTAGACTTGGCGGATGTGATGGACTACGAAGACGGGTTCTGGCTTGATGCAGATGCTCATGAAGAAGGGAATGAGTTGTGGGAGAAAATGTTGGTTTTGGAGCAAAAGAACTGCAAAAAGCAAACCAACAACAACCCAAAATACATCATCACGGAATAAATTGTCTCGGCTAAGCTTTGTCACCCCGTTTCGTTTGCTACTCCTCGAGAAGGGGGGAGGTGTCCTTTTCGTGCCACTCAGTCCCCCACAAATGCCATAACATCTTCCAATCTCATGCCTTATCCTTTGCATCAGTCCGTATGCACTACCATATATTGTTCAGATCAATCCAGCGTAAACCACCGTGACACGCCATCTGCCCTTTTCTTGGTTTCTGTCCTGGAGCGTCGCCAATATGGGCCACGGCGCTAGCATGCTTTGTGTGGCGCCTAGGGCGATGAGCGGTTGCCGAAAGCAGTGGCAGGGACAAGCAGGGGAAAAGACTAGGAAGTGCGACTGTGGCGTGGCCTTGTGTCCACGCCTGATTTCCTGTCTTGTAAAAATGAATATACCACTGGGGGAGTGCGTGTGAGACAGCCAGGGAAAGCAAGGAAAGGCAGTAAGATGAATGGCTGGCTCCTCTTCTGCCTCCCCCTCCCACCACTGCTCTGCCTTCGTCGTCCTTGCAAGCCTCCCTTCCACACCTGATGTTGTCATCGCGCCAACAACAACAGTCACTCGATGCCTAGTGACCTTATTAAAAGAGGCGTCACGGCAAGGTGCCGTGCATAGCCTTATTCTGCTATGTGCTTCCGCCCTGTCCATGTCACACCTCTCACGCCCTACATTTCCTGTCCCCATTGCCACCCTCGTGACCAGGTATTGCGAAGGGGGTACTTCCTGGCACTTTGTGAAAATTATGGTAAGTTTTGCTCTAGTGAGGGGGAATACATCACGTCAATGCTCCCTGTTGCCGGCATGGATTACATCTTGGCGTGACCTCGCTTCTTTGTCGAGCCTCTTAGTGCCCCCCTCTTTTTTTGCCTTTCTGAAAAGTTTATTACCAAGAAAAATCGTCTGGCCGTCTACCACAATCTCTTCAAGGGTACGTGTCCTGCAAAAAGGAGAGTCCTACATCCCCTCTTGCATTGTGTTGCTTCCTGTCCAAACATCATAAGATGGATTGTTTCTACTTGCCTTCAATGGACTCTCTATCGTAGAGGTGACACATCCTCACTCTCTGCCATTCTTTTTTTCTCATCTCATTTCCACTCAGAGGGTGTGTTGGTAGCAAAGAAGGACAACTACTCGGTTTGGAGCTACAAATCTCCCGAGGGAGACAAAGACCTGGCGTTGCCAAACCTGGAAGTGGTGAACCTGATGAAAAGCCTCAAATCTTCGGGTTACGTGAAAGAGACCTTCAATTGGTGCGTTTGAAAGGCAGCAAAATGACTCGGGGATAAGTGTGGAAGATCTCGTGTTGATTGCCTGGCTCTGTGCAAGAGTTTTCGATTGTCCGGTGTCACTCAGGCCGCATCCTTTCAAGTCTGATATTCCATTTTCTTGATACGGTAGTGCTCCTCAATATGACTTTATGTCGATATGACATCTTGTTTGAACGATGAACGCCTTGGTGAACCATTTTAACCTCACGCAACCATTTTCGCATCGTTTGCAGGCAATTCACCTACTATTACCTTACTGCCGAGGGTATCGAGTACCTGCGTCAATACTTGAACCTCCCCCAAGATGTGGTTCCTCAGACGCACAGCAAGAAGGAGGGCCGCCCTGCTCGCCCTGCCGGATTTGGGGAGAGAGGAGACCGACCAGAAGGGGAGCGACGCCCCTTTGATAAGGAGAAGAGGCTGGGGCCGGATGGATCGTTTGCGCCGTCTTTTGGCGGGGGTGGTTTCGGACGCGGTGGGGGAGGGAACAGAGAATACCGTGGATAAATGCTGCTCCTCACAAGCATGGAAGAGGGAACCGCATTGGGCCAGGGAGTGTAGGGGGAGAGGAGGATAAGGGGACTTATGTCAACATCTCAAATCGATCTGTCCTGGAGGAGGGGAGAAGGATGGCTGGTGCGTTGCGCGTAGAGGAGGACGCGAAGGGAAGAGGACTGCGCACGTAGCTGCTTTATCCTTTCCTATCCCCTGTCATTCGGGAGGTCGCGTTGTTTTCCACGAGAGGAAAAAGAAGACCAAAGAAAACCCTTAACGAACAAATCGAAGTGACGCATTCCTTATTTTCTAAGGAATTAGCACTCGCTTTTTGCAGACATTTGCTACTCGAGAGCCAGGGAAGCCTGTGAAGAGGTTCTGGGGGATGAGATTGAACGGATCGGATCGAAAGTCGAGGCGGCATGATCCTAGAACGCGGTACCGTTCGTCATCGCATGAAACGGAGACTGAAGAAGCTTTATTCACATGGCTGTCTTGTTTAAATCCCCCCCTAATATTGTCCCTGATGGAAGTGACTTCCCTATAAATCTCTATGTGCCTAAATACTTGAGTGAGACGAAGAGGGAAGGACGCGGTGGGGGGGAGATTGAACGGATCGGATCGGGGCTCGTCGCCGAGAGAAAGCCCCGCCCATGGCGCCTTCAGCTTGTTCCTCTTGTTGTAGTGCCTTTGGCTTTATCAGGATCATAGGCCCTTTGGCACCGGCTCTTGCCATGCTGTGGGAACTTCTTCGTTGCGAATGCGTTACTCACTTGTATTATTTCAATGCTGGGCTACCATGGTGCTGATGATGCACTTTTTAGTATTAGAATTGAGAACGACCACTTCTCTGGTGGCACCCATCTTTGCACTGTAACGTGAACTCACGACGTTGTCTCGATCCTCTCCTTTGCCTCCACAGGACAATTTCAGCCCGGAGGATGTTTGCCAATCTCTTTGGTGGCTCTAGGAAGGACATTTTGGACACAGAGGGCTGGCGCCGGAAACGAAATTATGACGGTAAAAATACGAGGGGTGTAATTCGAGTGATGCGTGGGCCGACCGCGCCCTGTGTCCCACAAGTAGAAGTCACTCCTTTCTCTTTCTCTCCCGCACTTGCATTATCCTCCAGAGATTGAAAAAGTATTTGAGAGCGACCAAGAGGAACAGGATCACGAAGAAGAACGAGAACCTACCTGGACGGACGACGTGAGAGGTGCCCGCAGGAAGGCAGGGCGGATGGACCTGGTGAGTGTAGTCCCGTGGCTATTCAAGGCTATTCAAGAAGAGCGTGTGGGACACGTTTGTTGGTGGTGGAAGAGTAAGAGGGGTGGACGTAGGGAACCTCGACCGACCATGGCGATACTCATTGCAAAATTGTCTTTTTTTCCCTAAGCAACAGATCGACGTCTGGAGCACATTGGAGGAACCGAGAGAGTGTGAGGTGCTGGGAGGAAACGAGGGAAAGAAAGGAGAGAAGGGCAAGGAAGTCAGGAGCGAGATGGTGGAGGTGGTGGTGGAGGCGAAGGACATGGGTCTGGGCATGTTGGGGATGATGACGGCCGTTGAGAAGGACACCGCAGGCGCTCGCCGCGAGGAGGAAGACGTGGAGGAGGAGCCAGGGGAGGACGTGAGTGAAGATGCTCTCCTGGAAACGCTCCTCCGGGCGGTAAAGGCGGCCAAAGAAAGCCGAGAGCGCCCTGCGGGCGGCGTCGATATCTCGATTGCGATGGAGGAGAAGGAGGAGGAAGGGGAGGAGAAGTCCCTTGACTTGCTTGGGCACCAAACCCACTTTTTCCAGCCCACTCAGAAGGAGGCTGCGAGACGAGCTTCTCCTGTCCAAGACTTGTTGCGTGGTTTTCGCGGGGTTTTAGGGGGCCGGCGCTCGGCCCCCTCTTCCGCCCCGCTACCGTGTTTTCGGGAGTTGATTGAGGCGCTGAGCACGACCCAGGCGGATCGCTTGGAAGACTCCGCACGGCAAATCGCCCACGAGTTAAGGAAGGTGCAAGAATCCCTCCGGATCCGGTTGCCGTACCAGCCTGGTGCCTTGCGACGGGCGTCGGAGGAGCAGCGTCGAGAGATGCAGGCACAGGAGGAACGGAGAAGCGAGGGGGGTGGGGTCGGCATCGAAGGGATGGAAGACCGGGGCGCGACGGGGGGGACGCCCAGGCCGGACGAGGCCTTTGAGGCTGAAATGAGGCGGGGAAATCAATCGGTGGACCAGCTGCTGGCCTTGAGTGACGCCACGGGGCAACTCAAGGCATACGCCCACGAGTACGTGAACCGAAACGAGGCCATGCTCGCGGAGAAAGACGCCTGGATACAAACATGGCGGGCTAAGCTGGAAAGTCAGGACACGGAGGTGCGGCGTAGCAAAGAGGAGCTGCACGTGATGGACCGGCAGGTGGAGGAGCTTGTCCGCCAGCAGGCCGGTGCGCCCTCGGGCCCTGCCTCGCCCCCGCTCTCCCCCCCGTCCTCCCTCGCCCTAGTCACGAGCCTTCTCGACCTGGTCCGCGCCTCCTCGGGCCACGACATGGTCCAAGCCCGTTCCGCGCAAGCCGATCAGCTCGAAAGCATGGAAAGGAAACGTCAGCGGGTGGCGACCAATCTACGCTTGGTAGAGAGCTTCGTGGCCCTGTCGCGGGCCTTGATTGAGCAGGGCAAGGCGCGGGTCTCCGCCCAGGTGGTGGGAATCGAGCAGGAAATCGCCGAGGTCCAGGCCAAGCTGCAGGAGAATTTGAGGACGGAAGTGGTGGGGGCAGCGGCACGGTTGCAGCAAGTGCTGGAATTTTACGAAACCCGAAAAGAGCGGGCAGGGAAAAGCGCCAAATTCCGCGAGCACGAATTGCGGCAGCATACGTCGTTGTTCGGTCAAGACACCCCCACGGAAACATTGCGCTTGGAGGCGTGCGTAAAGGAGCTGAGGCGCGTCGTCGAGCACTCCAGCCTGGCGATCGAGCAGGCTATGCACAGGTAATTCATTCTACCCCCTTGCTATGCCTGTAACTCCCCCATTTTGTATTCCCTGTCATGCCCTCGTTGGAGCTGACGAAGCGCAGGCAAGCCCCACGATCCTGACGAATGTCCCGCCTTCTCCTTCCCCCTCCAAACCCTCAAGGAACCAAGTCTTTTGGTCGCGCGTGGAGAAGGCGCTCCCCGAGCCCGTGGCGCGCGCCCTGGGGTGTGTTTTTGAACAGCACATGACCGACCCCAGGACTGTCAATGGCGACGCCAGCAGCCACAGCCACAGCACCGGGACCCTCCGTCGTGCTTATTCCCCGCACACGCCGTCCTTGTCCGCCGTGGCGGCTGTGGCTGCGGCCACGACCCTGGCAGGGAATGAGAATCCCCCAGAGGGTGGATTGCCCTCCTTCATGCGCGAGCACAGTGGGGAGAGGGAGGGAAAAACGGCTTTGGCCAGGGTGGTGGCGGAGGGAGCGGTGGCCTCGCAGCAGGAAGAGGAGAAGCAGGCAGCGAGCAGGGAGCGGACGAGGAGAAAGGACGGGGAAGAGGAGGTTGTGATGGGCGTGACGGTGGGGGGGGGAAGGCGAAGCCCGGAGGGAGATGGGTGCGCGGTGATGTGAAGGGAAGGGCGATGCGGTGGCGACGGGATGGGGGGAGAGATGGAAAGAGCACCTCGCGAGACGCACGTTTGCCAAGGGGTGGTGAAGACCGATGCGTGTGGATGGTTTTTGTGTGCAATGCACTTGTAAGAGATGAGATCGGAAGAGGGCGACTGCGACGGGGGCGGGCCTGAGGGCGGATGAAATGGATGAGGGAGGACTCAGACATGCCGCCTAGGACAATGCGCGCGCTTCACACCCTTCATATGGCTCGCATCAGTCAAGAGAACCGCAAGGAAAGGGGCGTGGAAGCAAAAAAAACTGCTGTACGAACGTCAATGTAAGTGTGTAAGTTAAACATTCAAATATTCGACGCCCGCTTGATCCTCAATGGGAGTGCTCGAACATCACAATTGCATCTCGTTTCATTTTTTTACAATGTACATTTCGTCTCCGCCCATTACGTGTCTTTGCCGTCTCTCAATATGTCTTCTATCAACGCATCCATCTCCGCCATCGCCTTCTCCCTGCTTGCCTTCCCCTTCACCTCGAGGGAGGACGGAGCAGCCGCGAGCATCTCGGCTCCCACGCTTTCCCGGATCGACGCCCCCCCCTTCAGGCCTTGGGGAACATCTTGAGTTCTGACTCCCTCTTCCGCCTCCTTCGTGGGTGCCCTCTCCTTGTCTCTGCCTCCCTCCCTCCTCTCTTTCTTACTCTCCCTCCCCTCCTGACTCTCACTCCTCCCCCGAACATCTCCACGCCTCTTCTTTTTCCCTCTGTCTCTCTCCTTCCTCCCAGCCCCCAGCCCTCCTTTCCCCCCTCTCGCTTGATCCAAGAGGTTTTTGCAGTCAGGACACAGCCTCACCTTCACCAGCTCGTTCCGCACATCCCCTTTCTCCCGGTACCTAAAATTGAGTTCGTAGCTCGCCAAACTTTCCCGCGCCCGGCAACCAAGACCTAACGAGCCGCAGGCGTACTGCCCAGTCCCATCCACCACCTGGACGATGGAAATGGAGGGGTAGACGTTAAAGGGAGGTTGAGGGGGATGGAAGACGCCCGCCGGGATGATGAGGAGGGACGAAGACGGTTCGGGACGGCTCTTTGAAGACTGAAGTGTCTTTATGTCACTCCCTTGCCTGGCGCTAAAAATAAGGAGTGTATGGGCCACTCCTCAACACCTCTCCGAGGCCCCTCCCGGGCCTGAGTCGAGCCTCCCATCTCCCTTGTCCCCTACCGCTCAGACCCACCTCTCTCTCCACGCGCCACCGCAAGCCCACTTTTCCTTCCTTCCACCGACTCAAGTCGGCCAGCACAAATTCCTTGTGCAGCTTGTCGAAGTACCGCTTTGCCATGCGCGCACCCCATGTACTGACATCGTCGTCCTCGCCCTTCCTCCACGCAAATCGAAAATGTCGTTTCAGAACGTCGTAGTCCGTCACTATTGGAGGCCGTGGCTTCATTGCTGAGCTTCCATGGCCGGCCAGTCGGAGGAGCGCTTGATGATCTTCCAAATTCATCCAATCCACCAGGTAATCGGAGCCGACGCGAAAGGAGGAAAAAGGAAAAGGTTGCCCTGGGAGGGAAACATAAGCAAACCAGGAGGACACGTGTCATTGCGCACCGATTTATGAAGGCATTCATGTGACATGACTAAATCGCATTCCATCAAGAAATACCAAGTGTGTCATGGGTTTGTCTTGCTGTGCGACTGGTTGGCAAGCCACAGACAGGTAAAGCTACCTGCCCAGCGTTACTACAACCTCAACTACACGCAGAAAGCTAACACTGCCAAAGCCATCCTCGCTGCCTGCTATTTATTGACATGGCTCGCAGTGCCCGACATGTGACTGCAGACAATGACGGTGGTACCCTCGGCATACTGTCATCGGGATTCAGAATTTGTGTTTGTTCTAGCATCCACTTTTGGTGCGTTAACGGCCGCAGAAAAGAGGAATCCTATAACATGCACTCATGTCGGCCCACCTTTTGACGCTTCTGTACCCACCCCAGGGTCTGTACAGATGCCCATCGCACAGGTCCCTGTCCCGTCGGGATGGCAACAAGCTCAAGTGTTGGTTCCATCGACCGGGAGCAGCTTTTGTGTCAGCTATGCCGGTGGCAACCTCCTCTCCTCCACTGCTTCCGGGACGCACAAGAAGCAGGAGACGGCTGAGGGCCGTCGTCCATCCGGTGAACACACGGACGGGGACCTCGACGATGATTCGGACGCGGACGCGACTGGAGAAGAAACGGTGTTGGTATTTCTCCATGGGGCAGGTCATACATCCATGAGCTGGACGTTGCCGTGCCTAGAGTTAGGGAAATTACTCGGCAGCGTCGCGTCGGAAACCTTGATGCTGGCCCCGGACTTGCCGTTCCATGGACAGACAAGAGTCATTCCGGACGACGGAGACATGTCGATGGTGCGGTTGGTGAAGGAGCTCCTGGGATGTTTACAGGCCTGGTTTGACCTTGGAGGAAGAGGAAGGGCAGGCGATGCAGGAGTAGGTAGAAAACCACGCAACATGGTCTTTGTGGGGCACAGCTTGGGGGGGGCATGCGCCATTCATTTGGCGCGGGACCCTGGCTTGGCGAGCATAGGCAGGGTGCGAGGACTTTGCGTAGTGGACATGGTGGAGGGGGCCGCCATGCAGTCGTTGGGGCACATGCACGAGCGGGTGCAGAAGGTCCCCGCACGTTTCGACTCGATCGAGGCAGCGATTGAGTGGTCTGTAGGCGCGGGGCAAATGATACGAAACGAGGAGTCCGCGGCCGTGTCTGTGCCGGCCCAGCTGCGGAAGGTAACGGGCGGCAGGCGGAGAGAAGAGGGGCGAGGGAGGGGAGGGAGGGAGGGGAGGGGAGGGGGGGGAGGGGGGGAAGGAGTTTTCGAGGGTGGCCGGAAGTGGGGGAAGACGAAGGGGAGACCGG
>NW_005803804.1:0-7398 GCF_000240725.1 Microchloropsis gaditana
GCGATTCATGTACATTTGCCCTCCCTCCTTACAGCTTCATCAAGTCCATGTCACGTCGCTTGGAAGGGGAATGCGCCGACATTGAGGACGACGCAGGGGCCGATGATGAGTACGCCATCGCTAAGAAGAGGAGAAAGGGAGGAGGGAACGTGTGATTTACTAAAAGAAAAGGACGCTGAGTAAAATTCCTTCCTCCTTTTCCTCCCACCTCTCTTTCCTCGTTCCAGGGCATGAGGTCTTGTCTCTTTTCGTACACAATTCCACTTGCCCATCTTCTGGTCTTTTGCCACGTACCACTAATCCAGCTGCAAGTCTGAGGCCTCGACTCTATTGTCAATCGACGACGCAAATGGAAAGGTGCCCTTAAAGTCTTCTGACCGGTTCAATGTACGTTGGCGCCTCTGTGAAGTTTTCTGGCGGCACTACAGCAGGGTCGTTTCTTTTTCAAACAAGACGAAGACTAGTGATAGCAGTGACCCAGTCGCTCCGTGTTTGGCTCTCCAAGCTTTTTGTGGGGTTAAATAAGCCTTTGCAGGTCGGTTTCCAGGTTGGGATCCCGAGGCGCAAAAACGATTTCTATCAACGCGTCTGCGTACCAAAAAACGTGTGACCTTTAATTCGAGACGAAAAGGACACGCTTCTTACGTGAATATCCTAATACGCGTGCTCTGTGGTAAGGAGAAAGGACAAGATGAAGTATGAGAGCTCGAGCAGAAAAAACCGAAAGCGGTGAATCCCAGGCCTGTCTGTTGGGCTCCGAGGAGAAGCTACGAAAACATTGGGGGCAACTATGGAGCACATTCGAACAAATAAGAAAGAGAAGGACAGTGACGGTAATCGACATTGGTGAGTGGTGAGTTGAGGTTTATAGCTTTGTAGGACACGTGGGGAGGGATCACTCTCCTGTTGCCTTGATCTTATCAATTCAGCGAGCCTGCCACCGATATGCCAGTACACACGCACACGGAAAACACAACGAGGCAATCGCGTGGACACCATATCGAGGAGAAGGGCACCATCAGAGGGTGTGGGACACAAGTTGCAGGGAATGAGAAACGCGAGAAACGGAGAAAAGAATGGGATCAGGGACGTGTCACAACACGTATGAGGGCAAGGGAGTGGAGACTTGCGAGGTACAGATGCGCGCTACCCTTCCCTCCAAGAGACGTCTGAGTGGCACAGAGTGCGACACAAACCCTGTATTCATACATGAAGACGACCATGGACACGTATCTGTGGGTTGACTGGAACATGGGAGGAGTTGAAATCTTCGCACCCTCAAGAGGGGCGGGCGACGCAGAGATCCACAACCCTTTGACTTCTGCCTTCAATTTCCCAACATTCCCACCCATGTACCCTCGCACACCATACAAGAACATGTACACAATCCCGCGTCTCGCCAGGAGGCGTGTGTGCGTGCCGGTACAGGCCAAGACGCCAGGGTACGTGGGGCACGATGACTACTATTGAGCTTCCTGATCTCTGTCGTCTGCTGCGGAGAGCGAGTTGACTTGAAAACTGAATGGGTCCTTCGCCAGATCCGCTAAAAAAAGACACCCCGCACTCTCACAAAACCTTCTGGCGAGTCTTTTGGATGGTGGGGCGTCCTTTACACGGCATTTGTTGGATGGTAGAAGGAGGGAGTACGAAGTGGAAATTATGTGCGTGAAGTACGTTGACATGGCGGGCATTTCTCTGATGCTTTGTATGGAAGTACGTGGTGTTCTAGTCCCCCTTTTTTTTCTTTGCATTAATTTTGCCAACGCAAAACAAATGGCCGTAACCAAACCAACACCCACGCACAAGGGAAGGAATAAATTGTATTCCATACAAGCCGTTTGCAGTTTTGCTCCGCTACTTCCTTTCGACTAGCAACTTCAGCAGCAGAAAAATTGATGCGAGTCTTTGCTTTAATCTTCTTTTTCTCGTGAACTATCGCTGCAACACAGATCCCATGTCCGACCCTGTATATGCCATGTATGTAAATGACATCCTATAAACTAGTTTAAAAATATTTTACTCAATCACAACTTATTTTCGGCATCAGATCTTGCGGCTGATAATTTACTCTAATTAGGATGGATGTATTTTGATGACGTGGTGCGACGATGCTTTTACGGCTTTGTGCCGCATCCTTTCCTTCATCGCATACCTTAGCACATAAACCGACCATCGCATTGTTTTTTGACTCTCTCCATAGAATACTAACTCACTGAAAGCCTCAGCAGGAAATGAGGAAGAAAAGCGAAGGAAGAAAGGTAGAGTCCTCAATTATTCACTAAGATTAGTAAAGGGGAAATGACGAAAAATAGCGAAAGGTAAAGACGGGATCCAAGCAAAAGGCATAAGGCCATCAATCATTTATACAATTGTAGAACACAAATGATTGCGGTGCCAAACGGTGATGACAGAGGCACGTGTAGCCTCAGCGGTCATGCCCATGGTTGAGAGAACCTGTATCATATATTCTTAATAGAATAATATCCTTACACACTATGATGACTGACAGACCTGAGAAAGGAAAGTTCAAGAACACGGGAGCCTGCGGAGTGAGAATCTATAACTAATCATTTGTCAACGCACTTTCTTTGTTGCTTCGTTGACAACCTTGTAATAATTACAGTGATTAGATTTCGTCCGATGAAATCCTTTACATCAGCAAGCACACTTTTCCCAGATTTCTTATTCTTTTTTTTCCCTTTTTCAAATTCCAGGCTTGTGAAAAAAGGCCCTGCATCTTTTGGTCGATGGAGGACTCTTTAATCAATGTTTACAGAAAAAAAATCACAGAAAAAAAAAAGGTTTCACCACTTGAGGACGAGTCACGAAAAATAAGTCCTTCTTGTTTGTATTGACTTGTATGTTGATACACGTTCTGGACACTCAGGCCATCTTTTGGGTTGATGCTTTTAGACTGTACCGGTAGTCACAGAGACACGATTCGAAAATTCAAAATTGAACGTGAGACAGTTACTACCCAGTAGAAACAAATACCAGCGGCAAGCAATCCCTCCTCTTGCCATACCCGCCGTTCTCTTGTTCCATACCTGCCACGAGACCTTCAACCCTTATAATATTTAATTTACTCTCATAGATTTCTTCTGTGTTAGGCCAAGTAATTCTCATGAAACGTACATGTCGGAGCTTGTCCCACCCGGTGTTTCCACAACTGCCGAGAACACTAGAAGGCTACCTCCGTCGCTTTTAATCTCATCCATTTGTGTCCCCGACAGAATTTTACCCGTTTCAAACCATAGAAATACATATACGATCTATAAGGATGCACCTAAATTATTCCTCTCATTTTCCCCTTGCTCTTCTCCGACAACTTTGATATCCTCACTCAGTGCGTTTTGCAAAATTAGGCATGATGCTTCGTCGCAGTGGCATTTTTCAATTTCTCTGCTTCTTCCTCGTCATCTCTATTTTTCCCAATGTTGGTCTCGGAGAAGGGACAATAAATATCCTCAATACTAGGACGAGGGCCCGAACTCTTTCTTGGGAAGAGCTTGAGAATGTCTTCCGTCATGGCACGGTAGAAAAAGGTACGGCAAGAAAGAGTTGGTGCGAGAAAGATTATTTGTATTTAAATTGAGTGGAGCATAGGGCCAGTATATAGCCATTGTGAAAGGCATTCTTTTCACACTGCGAATGGCGTCTGAACTCTCATTCCACTCATGTCCTCCCACCTATTGAAACATTCATTTCCACTTTTTTCTATCCGAACACCAAAAGAAATACCAGAGGGATATTCATATGGATATGTTTTGGTCAGTAATAGTTGGCCACGGGGAACGAACTTGGTTTCCAACACTTTCTGGCACGGAAAGAGGTTCGTCGCTGACACGTCGACAACAGGTATGTTGTGGAAGTATGACGGGATAAAGATAAATAGACCCACATGCCTTTCAAGGACACAACAAGAGATAATCCACCTACAGAGAGTGCAGCTATCTAGTTTCCGGATCGCAAATTTTACTCAATTGCACTCCCCTCTTTCTCCTTCTTATTGATTTACGTTCATATGTGCAGGGTATATAACCAATGCTATGGGAAACGGTCTTGTCAACATTCAAACAATTCCCGGTAAATTGTACATTGGCCAGCTAAAAGATGTGAGAAAAGACCTGGAAGGTGAGAGAAGAGCTATAATTGCAGTCTTGTCTACTTGGTTGGAAGATCTTTCTTGCCTCTGTTCTTTTTTTTAAAAAAAACTGATTTTGCTTGTCACTTTCCAAATTGTGTAGCTCTGCAGCTTGACAATAAGTCAAGTCTGATTGTGGATTACGGCAACGGCGGGGGGGATGAGATCCGTCTCGTGAATAGCCGGAAAAGGATTTTTTTAGGACGGTGAGGACGGCAGGAGAGTGGAGAAGCAGCAGGGTGAGGAAGGGGAATCTTCCATGACTTCCACAGTAGCAAGAAAAGGACAGCCTTGATTAAAAGTGCACCAGAAATTGCCTTGACCAGCCTTGCCCTCATTCTCTACTACTGTTTCTAATCCCAAACCATCCCTTTCCTGTTTTAGTGGAACGGACTGGGCGCCTGCGCCGTATGCCCGCATCTTTGGTTTCTTCGTCTTGAGGCTATTTGACAATCCTCATGCCTTGGAGTTCAGCTTGCGAGGTAAATTGCGAATAAGAGAAATGTCTTTGATAGTCTTAGAGGGCTGACAGGGGCACTGGACCTGTCAGGCCACCCACTGGTGCCGGATAGGTTATGACACGTGAAGTCCGCCTGACATCTTGAACAAATTTCGACACGATACAGATCCAGCAGAAATGGTAGAAATAGAGCAAGATAGTGGACTGGAGGACAAGGACATATCAGCGGAACAATTGCTCTCCCAGAAAATGCAAGATATGTCTGTTTAATGTAATGTGGTTGACCACACCGCTGAAGGGATAAGTAGATTTGCCGAGATCAATTTTAAAGTCCTTTCTCGGGACATTGCTACGCAAATGTATGAAATAGGCCATAAATACCCACGCAAAAGCGATCATTCACGAGCCCATACCAAAAGGCTAGGCGACAGAGACATGTAAGAGAAAAGAAATTTACTCCAACCAAACTTTGTGATGTACATGGTAAATGATAAGAAGGCAGAATAGAGAAATTCAACGTGCACCTATGAAATGCGTTATTTGAGATGCCGTTTCTGTTGGCCGTACAAGCAAAGTAGTGGCGTGGTCAGATAGTTGAAGCGATTCATGTACATTTGCCCACGCCTGGAGACGTCTTGAAGATGCATACATACGCTTTTCCGTGCACCGATGCCCATAACACAATTGCCGGCCTACATATCTGAATGCTGAGGGTGGCTGCTTCACGACCTCACTCAAGCCTGGGCGGACTGAATGAGAATATGTTACGTCGCTTTGCATGCAAAATTGCTCATCCCTATGCTTGAGCTCCGCTCATTGTAATGACAACGATGAGCATTGGGCAAGGGCAAGCATGTTGAGATGGAAGAGGGATAGGCGGGGTCCTTTCTTGTTTGTACGACAATGAGGAACTTGCAAATGCTTATGTACGAAGAAATTAGTTCAAACATTACATTACAGTTCTTATCGTGTGTATGTATTTCCCAACTTTCGATGGACCTTGTCGCTCGTGAGGTAACCTATCATCATGCCCCTCCTAAGTAAGTGTATAAAGCTCCATGAGATACTCTAACATCGGCCGAACAGTCGATTCCAAAAATTGCGCATGAAATTCTCACTTTCATTGTACAACAAAGCCAAATGCGTGGTGTAGTGTGCTGGGCACCTCCCCTCAAAAACAAAACGTACGGCCTTAAAAAAGCGAAAAAAGCGACCGGAAGAGCCGACGGACGATCCATCAATTTGTCAATTTTCCTCCTGGTCTGGTCACAGTCTTTTGAACAATGAAGGCCGTAAAGCTGTCTAAGGAATGTTATGCACGCGTGTTGTTCCAGTCGATAATGGCGTCATATGCATGCTTGGCTGTGTTTTTGGATGTATTTTGTCCCGTAACAGAGCGGTGCCACTCGTGCGTGCCAGAGAGGAAGTCGAGTACTTCCGTCTCCCGAGGACGCGCTAACTCTTAAATCGTTAGATGCGTGTCATCTGTACATCCTCGAGATGCCTTCTTCCAGGTTATACAGGTAGAGAGTTGGGTCCTAGCGTTAGGCCAGGCGCGTGACTGACATGCGCCTTGCATTTCGGGGAAAACCTCCCTTGCGTCTCTCTCAGGGCTTGAGGTTGCGATACTCGGAAAATAGGTCATTTGACAACTTCGACGTTTCCACTCATTATGTTCTACTGAACGTTTCATACACCTCTGCAAACAGAGAGCATACTAGCCAATGCCCGCTTGAGTTACTACGATTCCCACAAAAGATCATTTCTGCAGTCAGTCGAGACGGTGCGTGTAAGGAAACGGAGAGGAGGAGCGAACCAGGGCTATGGTAGGACAAAGGGGAACGCGATTCGCACTCACGGCTCCGTTTCATTCACCAGATCACAGAGTCTTGAAGCCACCGTGTCACATTGAGATAGAATGCGCAATGGAGAAGATGGCGGAGGCCATGACCGGCGTGGAGGAGACGGAATGAATGCGGGACCCTCGGCTGCTCCCCATGAAGGAAGTAGGATGGACAACATGGGGCTCTATCACCCACAAAATCAACAGCAACAACAACGACACCATGAGCAACAACAGCAGCAGCATTATCAACAACAGCACCAGCAGTACCACCAACAGTACTACCCACCGGCAGGGTACCCCTATTATCCTCCCCCCCCCAAGCCGCATCCTGGTGGGTAGATTAGGGTCTGTCTATTGCTTTCACACCGTCCGATTGCGGGCCCTCTCCGTGCGCACCCTGCCCACATTTCGTCTTGATATTAGTACAAGGGGGGGCATTTTTTGTTCCGTGGCGGGTGTTTCGTTGCCTTATTCCGACATGGGGGGATGGCAAGGGGAAGATTGCGTACAAAGTGATGGCTCCTGTGTCCTTGTCACGCCTGGGTCGAGGCGTTTTAGATATCAACCCTCATCCAGAGGCAGGCGCACAGCTTCCTTCATTCCATTGCCGGCTGTCTGTTGGAACATGACGCGCCAGTCCAGGCTTCAAGACGCCTGTTCTCTCTTTTCATACCCGGAGTCTCCACTCGTCTGAGCTTTCCAATGCCCCGCCTCCTTTCCCCTCATTTCCAGGCTTTCCCCCTCACCCTGTCTACCCACACCCGGGCATGCACGCCCTTCCTCCCCCGCCTCCCCACCATCTGCACGAGGATGCTTGGCACCATCACCCGCCCCAACCTCACCCCGGAGGGCGAGGGGGAAGATTCGAGGTACTCACCTCTCTCTTTTCTGCGCGCGTCGCCGTAATGTCTCTCTACCTCGTGTCATACAGCCCGCTTTCTCCCCCTA
>NW_005803804.1:7408-9004 GCF_000240725.1 Microchloropsis gaditana
CCCTTTGTTCCCCCCCCCCACCCCACCTACCACTGACGAGGACAATGAGGGTTGTCTGCCTCGGTGCGGATGCTGTCGTGGCACTCCTGCAGAAGGCGCTGGCGAGCTCTGTGTGGGCCTCCCTGCTTCCCGCTCTCGCTCGCTCCTTCCCGCCTTGTCTTCCTCGTCGAGAAAGAGCCCGACCGACGCGTACCTCCGCACGTAATCTGATAAAGGGGGCACAAGGAAAGGAAGCGAGGACGGGCGATAAAATACAATCAAAGCAGGGAAGGATGACAAGAGGCAAGATGGAAGGGAGAGGGGAAGAAAGCGCATTCCATGCTCACAAGCGCGCCGAGGCTCTGTGAGAGGATTCCTCCGAAGCATTCTTCCAACATTCCATCCTTTTCGTTCGTCCTTCTTGCCCTCTTTCTCCTCTCCCACCGAAAAATTTATTCTTCGTTCAGTCCTTTGTCCCTCCGCTCCCTCCCCCTCTCGTCCCCTTACCGTGGACCCGGGCATGGTATCCCTCTGGATCACGCAGCAGAAGGTTGGCCGCTAAGGACGAGGGAAGGAGGGAGGAAAGTGGGGAGGAAGGGAGGGAGGGGGGATCAGAAGTGCTCGAGGTAGGTATTTAGGTTCGCGGCGCGGCCTGTGACCCCTCACTATCTGGTCTTTTTCCCTACTTTCTACCTTCCCTCCCTCCCTCTTTCTCTCACCGTCCGCGTTGAGTGGATCACTGGGGTTGGGATAGCGCAGGAGCTGAGGCAGGAAGGTCTCGAACACGTTGACCAGGTCTGAAGGGAGGATGCGAGGTGGGAGCGAGCGAGGAAAGGGGGGATGGAGAAGGAGGAAAAGTGGGATAGACGTAGCAAGGACGTGTAGGAGTGGAGGGAGAAGGAAGAGGAGACAATCAGTTGCCCACCGATGTGGAGCCTGACTAGCATTCTTCCCTCCCCCCCTCTCGCTCCTTCCCTCCCTCCGTCCCTCCCACCTTTGACACTCACCGTACATCGGGGTCCAGGCTTGATTTATGACATCCAAGCAGACAGAACCGGACCTATTGATGGAGGACAAAAGGCGTTGAAAGAGGCGGACACAAAGTTAAGGTGAGCAACACGACCACTGAGAAAGATCGCGCCCAGGCAAGGCGGGATGGAAGGAGAGAAAACAAGCGAGGAACAAGTAGGAAGCCCAAGGCAGAAGGAGGAGAGTGAGGAGACACGAGGGAAGAGCAAAGAAGCCCAAGGCAGAAGGAGGAGAGTGAGGAGACACGAGGGAAAAGTAGGAAGCCCAAGGCAGAAGGAGGAGAGAGAGATCTATCGAGGGAAAAAGGGCCGGAAAGGACTTACATCTCGTCCACATTGGGATGGAAAAGGCGGTTGCTGAATCCAATGGACGGAGACTTGAAAGGATAATCGAGTGGAAGGGTGACATGGACCTTCCACTGGCCACCATGGTAGGGCGCTGAGGGAAGGAAGGCGGGAGGGAGGGAGAGAGGGATAAAGGGAGACAGACAAAGGCAGGGGCAGGGGTGGACTTTATGAGGGAATGACGATACAATAGATGGTGTCGTTAAGTCAAAAAGACGAAGATCTAGGAAAGAGGAGGAGAAAG
>NW_005803804.1:12474-15702 GCF_000240725.1 Microchloropsis gaditana
CTGCTCCTTCGGATGATGGTGATGACGGTACTCCTATCACCGGTGAGGGTCCCATTACGGTACCTAGCGAGCCTGCTCCCTCGGAACCTAGTGACGGAACTCCTTCGCCCACACAAGCTCCTACACTCGACAGTCCTCTTCTTACTTCTCAACCTACTGCAGCCCCCACTAATCTACTCGCTCTCACCTCTATTTCCGTGGTCAAGTCTAGCCCCATCCCACCTGGTCAACGATCCCTTTCAGCTCATTCCAGAGCCAACAGGGACCAATGGACCTTTCAAGGGTTTGTTGATGCTTCGGACTACCTCGCTGTTACAAAATTTGACAACTTCGGTATCGATGCCCTTTTGCAGGGTTCACTATCTAACAATGTAAGTACGGTATCCTTCACGCCTGGGCAGTGCAGGGCACGTCAGAATGGAAAAGGAGTTATCTGCAAGGCTCCTAGTGCCAAACTGACCATGAGAAGCACAAGACGCCCCAAAAAGTTGGGAGTTTTGGAGGCTTCAACAAAACCGTCAGGTGTTTTTTACAAGGTGTCAGGTAAATTTCGGCGGCAGTCGTTCGAACCGGTCAAGATAGTGACACCGCTTAGTGTGTCACTTATTTCAGAAGAATTTGAGATGACTGCAAATATTACTACCTGCACGGAATCATCTAGAAATAACGGCAAAAAAATCCGAATTAAGTGTAAGAGAGGCTTCTGAATACAGACGCAAAGTAATCAGTTGAGGTCACAGAAGATGATAGCGTTTGTAATATGAGACACCGCGTATTAGGTATCGAAGGGTATATTTGTCATCCTTTTCTTTCTAAGACCTCTTTTTGACAGAATCGTGAGTGGCAAGGGAAGTATTTTACTTGGGCATTACCTTTTTGATCTCGGTTTCGAGCAAACAGATTCAGGTATTGATAGCACTGATCACAAAGATAAATTTGTGAAGTTACCTCGGGAAAAAGGTTCTATCCTTGGAGTTTCGAGAATTCTGATATAGCTTCGGGAATCTGAAATACTGTTGACCGTAAGGGGAATACCTGGTATTGTGTCAGAATTTAATACTGCTATGAGAGTTCATCACAAGAAATCCATGCGTCGTTTGAAATGTTTCCTCGTCATGGGCTCGCACACTTTGTTCGTCCCAATTGATTTCTGTAGGAGTAATGTTACTAGCTCAAAATATAATTATTGTCATAGTCACCACACTTAATCGGTGGAGGCATCAAGGTATGAATCAGCTACTAAATGTATTGACATTGCTACTTTTGAATTTAACCACCTGCAAACTGCGGAAGAAATATCTACACTTACCTCTCCGTGGTGTCGCCTATTGATTAATGCCTGTTGTTACACATTATCATGGATTTATCAACGTAATTCTACTTGCGACAAAACATTTGATCCTGGTATTTTCCAGGACCATTCGACGCTCTGCTTGAAGGCAGGTGTCTATTACGAGGGCATTAACTCTGATTGGTTCCTCATTATACGATAATGAGATACCAAAATAGTAAGAACACAGCTGCAATTAATGATAATAAGGCACTTTGTGACAGGCGTTCCGAGCGGGAAAACATTACATACAAGCCAATTTTTTACAAAAGAGCATGCAAAAGGAAGCCGGAATGCAGCAAAATTTTGATTAAAAAAAAACTAAGCTTGAAGATGCTTTATCCATAAAAGGCCCTTGCGGAACGCAAAACCATGTATTGCCAGGATCACCGACTTTCCTGAAAAACTGACCAGACTCATTTTCTTTTTCCTCAATTCCAGCCTAGATATGCACTCAGCCTCGACCTAAGATAGTGTTTCTTTCCTCCTTTCTTTTACCCATGAAGTCTGCTGTCTTTCTTTTTCGCAAGACACGTAAGTTTCTCCCTTGTCCTTTTGTGATACTCTCTGATTCTTGGTCGATCCTCGTTTCCACATACATAGCAGCTTGTCCGCTCTTTCGTATTATTTGAAACCATCACAAAAGCCATTTCCTGACCTCTCCTTGATGAGTCCTGTGATTCATGTTCATTGATTTATCCATCCCGTCATGAATTGTACGGCCTCTTCCTCGACGAGTCTTGTCTTTCTGACGGGGGTTTTATTCCCAATGTTGCTCGTTTCCTCCTCCGCTTTTCTTACGATGTTTCTCGGTTCAAACCCTATGATAACCTGTCAACTTGTGTAATTGTCTCTCAGCATGCTTTGGGCGTATATGTATGTACGTGTCACTCATTTCTCGCAATTTCTTCTCTTCTAACCCCTCACCTGTCCCCCTTTTTTATGATATGTACGCCTTCCTATTCCAGAATGCAAGCGTCTGGATAATAGGACGACTCCTCTTTTCTTTGTACAACCATATCCAATTTTCCTCACCTACTCCTCACTTTTACATAAAAACAGCCTGTCTCTCAGCTTCTCTTTTAAACATCAATGTCACTCAACTCACTCACGTCAGAGTCTACATCGCTCTCTTCACCTGTCCCCTTACGATTCTCCTCCTGACCCTCTTCTTCCACTTCTTCCTGCATCTTGACATCCCCTTCCTTGGCAAAGGACGATGCAGGCATGGCAGCCGCCTCACAGCCTAGACGATGGGTGCGAAGGAGAGTCCAAGAGAAGCTGAGTTCGACCATGCATGCGGCTCCCCTTATTATGTCACAAACACCTGTTCCCTCCCTATTTTTTCGACGGATCCTGGCCGATCCGAAGTTATACCCAAAACTGGAGTCTACATGATCCTTCATCTCTTTCCTCAACAATGTATCCCTCCTTCTCTCCCATCGTCCCACCTCCCCTCCCTATCCCGCTCTCTTACACCCTGTCTTACCGTCTGACACCACCATGGGGGTCGGGTGGGAAAGCAAAGTAGACACTGGTGCAGAGCCCAGAGACGTGGAGCTGCCAGGAGGGAGGGAAGGAGGGAGGGAAGAAGGGAGGGATTGGCGGGAGGAAGGGAGGGGGAGGGGAGCAAGGACACAGGACCTCAGACAGAGAAAGACTTTGCCGGGAATAAAATCCGAGCATAAAGCTCAGAGTCCAAGCAGAGACGACAAAGAATTAGGATCAGACGAAGGGAGTTTGGGTTACTTGGGAGGGAAAGGGGGACGCACCGTGGGTGGTTTCGTGGGCGGAGAAGTGGAGAGGAAGCAGGAGAAGCGAGGGAGGAGGACGAGAGGAGAAAGGCCTCGGTGGAAGGCGTGAGTGAGGAGGAGAAGGCAGCGGAGACCGTGGTGGCC
>NW_005803804.1:15712-22796 GCF_000240725.1 Microchloropsis gaditana
AAAAATACCAAATAGGTAGATTTATGGCTACACTCCCTCCCTTCTCGACCCCTGCTTCAGGTTTTGATGGTGGCAGGCACGGAAGACGTCTTCTTTTCTGTCCAGGACGGTTACTCCAATATGGGCCAATGGGGGACACACCTTGGGTGCCCGTCAACGGCAACAGAAGAAGGTAATCCGTCCTTTTTCTCCCTCCCTCCCTCCTTCCCTTCCTATCTCTTTCTATTCTTCTCCCGTGCCAGACTCATGCATACACAGCAATGTGAATGCAATGATTCCTTGTTGTAGGGCCTATCCTGCCCACTTCCTCTCGTCCTAATTCCTCCTCCAACGGATGTCTTCCATTCCAACCCCTCTCCCTCTTTCCCTCTCTCCATCCGCTCCGTCTCCCAGGCGAGACCCGTGACTACGACTGTATTGTAAATGCACCGGCAGGGATCGATTCGTGGTATAACTACTACAGGTCAGGCGGGCGGATGTTATAGTGGGAGGGAGGGAGAAAGGAAGGAAAGTGAAGAATGTCGAAAGCCACTGGCGAATTTCTAGAAGCAGACGATGGTGATGTGACGTGCTGAACAAAATGAGCGCAAGAGAATCCAGGAAACGAGGATGTTAAGCGGGAAGGAGGGACGGAAAGACATGAATTACGGGGGGGAAACGGAGGGAGGCAGGTTGACGGGTGGGGAGGGGAGAAGGAAGAGAGGAAGACGATGGGCCTGACTCCTTTCACTCATCCTTTCTTTGGGTGCACGCAGGGACAGAAACTGCCAGAAAACAGGGACCTACCCAGAGACGTGAGTTTCTCTTCTCCTGTTTCCCTCCCTCCCTCCCTCCCTCCCTCCCTCCTTTTCTCCATTCCTTTCTGACTGTCTATATCCTCAACGACGCTTCTTCTCACGGCTTTCTCTCTCTTCGCTCTCCCTTGATTCTTTCTTCGATTCCTCTCCCTCCCTTCTCACATCCTCCCTCTTCTTCGCTTCGCTCTGTCCCTCTTTCTTTCTCCCACCCGCCGTTTTTCTGGCTCGCTGCCGGTCCTCAGGTCTATCTTGGCGTGGGACGCGTGCGGGAGGAGGAATGACGCCAAACAGGCATTGTGGCTGATGGAAAAGAACACTCATAACCCCGCCTTCAATGATCGCTTTTCTCACGACATTTTGAAGTTCTTACTTGCGGAATGAGAGCTATCGTGAGGTTACGACAATAAAAATGAAGGAATGGGAAGGAGGAAGGGTGGGAAGGAGTAAGGGAGGGAGGGAAGGTGGGGGGGAGGGAAGGCAGTAAGGAGCCATCTCCTCACGCTTCAATGATTACGTGGTGATATGTTTTACAGAGCATTAACCACGGAAAAGTTAAGGAGGGAAGGACAATGGCCAAGGAGGGAAGAAGGGGCTTCACAGGACAAAAAAGTCTGCCCTCGGACCTTTTTGCCGTGGAAAAGGCGGCAAGGAAGGGAAAAGCGGAGGCTAGGGTGAAGGAATGGATGAGGGTATTGAACGTGTTCCGGGAGCAGGCTGTGCATGGCTCGGAAAAAGTCACGAAGGGATGTCGATATCATTTACAAAGGGGAACAATAAAATCCGGATAGAAATGTCAGACAGATACCGGGGGAGAAGGTAAAAAGGATTTGTGAAAACAGTGTGCAACCTGAACGTCGCGTCCCTATTTTTCATGGCTGTACTTTTTGAATCTCAGTGTGAGAGCATACAAGGCAGGACCTTCCTCCACCTCGTTTAACTTTTCCGTTGCTACCATTTCATTTTTCGCATCACCCTTTCCCTCTCATTTGGCTTTATTTCCCTCCCCATCATTTTGCATTCCCTGATACCCACTGACAATCCAACACCTCAGTCCATGTACAATGGCAAAGGCTTATGGAATCCATAGATGTGTAAAGCCCCTGGCCCTCCTGCGAAGAAAGAAGCGAGATTATGCACGGCCTTGACGGGAAACACGCGCACGTCGTCCGTGCCCAAGTCCTCATAAAACGAGGCATTCCGACTCCCTTTCGCCGATACATGCGCCCCCACCGCCCGACGTTGCACACGGGCAAGCTGTGTGTGCCCTGCGTACCCTTCGTTTGTCTCATCGACGAAATTCGTGAAGAGACAGGGTACCTCATTTATTTTTCCCCTCTGGGGGAGGCCTGAGGCCGAAGTGGAGGTGCCGCCGATCGCGTATTGCCCATCCACGTTGAAAATCAAGCCCCCCTCTTCCACTGCCGCCCCGTTCTCCTTGATTTGCATCCCACAAGACGGGATCAATTGCACGTGGAATGGGTGATTCCCAATGTTTCGCCGCAACCGGACATCACGATGATCGAGGCAAATTTCTACCGCCACGTCCAACACCCGTTCTGCTCCCACGGAGGGACCTTCCCTCCATGACGCCGTCATGGGAATCCCTGATTCAACCAGGGGGGGTTGCTTACTCTTGTCTTTACTTTGGATGAAGGAATCAGGAGCTGAACCGAGCGGCGAAGGGCTTACTTGGAAAATTGCGTACTTGTCCCGTGTGTGTCGCTTGACGTCCCCCGCAGTCAGGTCAATGGATTGATAGGTGACCATCTGAGAAGCAAAAACATAGTGTGAGTAACAAAGCATGAGACATGGATGGCGTATATGGCATTTGGGAGAGAGATAGGGTGCGAATGGCGAGAGGATCGGTCGCATAAAGCAGAGGAGCCAAGGTGGGAGCATTGGAAGACGAGGCAACGTTCCAGCAATGAAAAGGGAACCGATCCAATCGGTGCCTTATTCAATCGTTGTCAATGAGGTAAATCATGGAGTCACAGGCCAGAAGGCGGGATAAAGGGCAATGTACAGGGCACTCTGCGGGATCGGGGATAAGAAGCAGAGCGCGGCGACATACCTGCTCAGTGACCACCGGCTGTTTGTTCACCTCGTAAAGCAAGAAATCCTCATTGCTACAGAAATATTTCTCTGTAGTCATGGTTTTTGTGGCCAGTTCCTGGTTTGACACATCATGTAGATTACTGCCGAGAATCAAGGCTCTGTTCCGGACGGACAGCAATGGGTAAGCGTGGCAATGTTTAATAAAGCCGACCAGCATATCCATGATCACCTCGGACAGAGGTCCATAGCAATGTCTTAGTTGTCGGCACAGGGATTCCACCACAGCATTTCGTGTTATGGTAGAGTTTAAATTGTAGAGTTTCTCCTTGTTTTCGACACGGGCAGTGATAGCAGTCCCACAGATAAACAACCAATGTGGATACTCATTGGCGGGGAACGCGTCCGCCAGCGCCTGTAAAATTACATCAGCAGGGTCCTCTGCTTTGCTCGTGTGTAAATAAGGACCCTCATGGCCATGCCAGAAGAATTCAGGTGCGCAAAAAACAGTCAGCACTGTCCCATTCACGTCGTTGGAAGGAAGCTGGGCTTTCGCAGTCTTGACGGCGACTTGAAGGACAGACAAACGCCCTTGAATGTCCTTTTGTACATTTTCATGACCGAGATAAGTACCTGCAACGGCACCTTGACCATTAGGATCACCCACGGCGACGATGTTAGCGGGCGTAGTCGGAATGACATATCCAATGAAGCGGATATGAGTGTACTTGGTAGAGTGGAGGCTCGCGAGTGTGGAGGGAAGCTCCTCGCCTGCTTTAAATCTTTTAGCACTCCTTGGACATGCATTGTCTGTATTTCTTTCGTTCCCATGCATGATCCTTTGGAGAGATATAAAGGGACATTTAGCCTTCACGGGGGTCGACCAGAGCTTCCTGAGCCTAAGAGCCTCCGTCGATAATTCTGGCATGCACATGCCACGCAAACGAACAAACAACAGGGACACCTCCCACAAATTTCAGAGTCCTTATTCCTGTAAGAGAGTCCTCATATCCAAAATCACATTGTTTTTCTTTGACATCGATTCGAAGACCCACTTGCTCGGTCACATGTGAAAGTAGTCTGTCGCTCCCGCGGGCTTCAACTCCGGGTTGCTTTCCTTCTCGCCCAGAGGAAGGACCAAAGACGAACAGCGCATGTTGGGGAAAGGAAATCGAGAACAATTTAAGTGAAGTTAGGATTGTATCTTGTCCAATAAAGTTACATACGAGCTTTCTCTTACAACGTGCGCTAAAGTTATATCTAACATCGGGAAAAAAATCGCTATTTGCGGCTTCAGGTGAGAGACAGGACATCACTGATTAATCTCCCGACGCTAAGCCGGCAACGCCAACGAAGTTGTGAAATGACGCAATGTGACGAAATAAAGCGCAATAGCACATGGGATATCAGTCGTGATACATACAGCGATCTATAGAATGAAAATCTCAATATGACAGCGAAGAATAAGGTATTGCCGCCAATTGAATGGGAATTACTCATGGACTGAGAAGTCCCTAACGCTTGATATTCCATACCAACCGGGCGCAATTTTTATGCATGCTTCCTAGGCACATACAACCATGAAAAACTAAAAAATGTAATAAAAGTATAGGATTTTTGGTTTGCAAAAGACTTAGGCCTAGCATTTTAATCATGTTGAAGATACGGAAATGTTTAGATACATCTTATTTATAAAACGTCCAAAATGAAGCAATAATACTTCTGATTCTAACAAAAAATAAAAACGATCGCATAGTTTGTTATTTAAGTGTTGCATTGACCAATGGCTTTCGTTTGAGGGATGTATGTCAAAATGTGGAGAAACTTATGACTATTGGCGAGATGGTATAGATCGACCCTTCAACTGCATTTGTTGAAAGGCTGTAGGGTGAATGACGTACAAGATTTATTATGCTTTTTATTGATCTTCATACTGCATCAGCTGACCGTCAAGTAACTTACATCATTTTAGATACGCACTTAAAGAAGTCATCCTCCTCTTTTTGGTTTTTTAGCACTTCGTCATTTACTACGCATCGCATAATCAGTTGTTGTTTCGGAGATTTCTAGATCTGGATGCTGATATGTATTTATCGTATCCTGATGCATGAACGTCGCACTAGTATGCTAAATGCACGGGAAATGGTAGAGACTCTGAACCATTCTTCTCTCACAAGGTATGTATTTCTTCAAGCTTTTCAAAGTGCCATTCGGTCACTTAAACTACCAAACTGAAATAAGAAAAAAGGTTGAAGTGGAGTTATGCCGACATTTATGGATGACTGCTAATACACAAATTGCTCGTGCGCCGTTATTTCGAATGTTAAAAATGTCGCGTCGCGCTACAAGTGAGTGATGGATGTTTCTCGACGTGTAAAAAGGAATAGTGCGAGTCGCGGTCCGGCCGAGCCGAGCCGCAATACCACCCGGCGGGAAGCACCCAGGGGAGTATAGACTTTCCCTCGGAGAAGAAAGGCACAGAAAAATACCAAATAGGTAGATTTATGGCTACACCTTCTTCCCCGAGGGAAAGTCTATACTCTCCTGGGTGCTTCCCGCCGGGTGGTACTGCGGCTCGGCTCGGCCGGACCGCGACGCAAAATGCACTATTTCTTTTTACACGCCGAGAAACATCCATCACTCACTTGTAGCGCGAAACGACATTTTTAACAAGAAAGTTGTGCTCTGTCGTCTTGTAGAGACACAGCTGAGGTGAGAAAAAGACATTCACTAAATGCCTTTATCGTTCCATCGAATTTTTTGCTTCAGATAGAAGCTCGATTATATCCTCTGACATTGCGTCCGGAAAGAATCGACATCCGGTAAAGATGAGATTCACGCGGATGGTTATTTCCCCGAAGACTGGTACTCTGTGAATCTGTCAAGTTCGAGAGAAGGAGCATGCAATGAACTCTACGAACATGCAATTGCACGTTGACGTATCTTATTAAGATATACCTTCATGAAAGTCGTTGAAGCACGAACATATTTACTCTAAATATCGTGCATTTTCTACCATCACCCTAAACGAAAGCTTTGAATCTTTTAACGCTCCAAGAAGATACGCCGGCGTTAGTCAAATGTTTTTCTCATTCTATTTAAATGATAGCAATGAATATACCTGGTTTTTATTTGGATGACTGCCTATCGAGTAGCATATAACTTGAATATTGAGTACAAGAACAAAGGATCAATAATCTTTGATAAGAGCCTGTTTTGAATCTCTCATGTAAGACATACTTAGGGCAACTCTCTCGGTATGATTTCTGCGCGTGAGCCAGTGAATCAGAATCTGTGGTGCTGGACAATAACTCAGCTCTGAACCTTCCTGGGCACGAAGAATATAAAAATGAGCTTAATGCCACCTTCTTTTAGCCTTGATTCCTGATCATAACCCTTATATTACACTGTCACTTGTCCCTCAGATATATTAGAGGGTTTTATTATACAATTTTTGAGATCAGATCGATGACCGTAATCGTCACCTCTTCTCCTTCTTGAGTCGTAAGCAGTAAACCACTATAACTGGTCTTTATTAGGTTGACCACTTTTTATGTAGCTTAACCATGATATTGAGTACAAGAAGCAAGAATCAATACACTCTGATAACAGCCTCTTCTGAATCTGTCATATACAAAATACGTCATGGCACCTCTATGACAATTATGACTACGCGTAACCTGGTGAATCAGATTGTCTGTGGTGCTGGCCAATAAGTCAACTATGGATCTTTTTGGGGAGAAGAAAAGTTGTACATGTTTTAAGATTAAAACGATGACCTCAATGCCATCTCGTTTCCTCCTTGAATCCTTATCAGAAACCTTACAGTATCTTGTGATCCATTCGACGAGATTCTGAGTAATATGCGGCGGGCTCTATCACTGTTCATCTCAAGTGTGAGTCTCAGCATTTCATTGAGCGGGGTTACTGCGTTTGAACGCTCTCGATCTCTGGAAGATTCCTTACCTCGACCGGTAAGACGAGCTCCTCTTATCAGTGAGGGTCCCATTGCGGTTCCTAGCGAGCCTGCTCCTTTGTTGGATGATGACGGTACTCCTATTATCGGTGAGGGTCCCATTGCGGTTCCTAGCGAGCCTGCTCCTTCGGATGATGGTGATGACGGTACTCCTATTATCGGTGAGGGTCCCATTGCGGTTCCTAGCGAGCCTGCTCCTTTGTTGGATGATGACGGTACTCCTATTATCGGTGAGGGTCCCATTGCGGTTCCTAGCGAT
>NW_005803804.1:22806-23210 GCF_000240725.1 Microchloropsis gaditana
AAGTCACCGATTTTGCCCTTTTTCCTCGTATGTTCATGTTTTGATTTTCCATCTCTGGGCCTGAAATTTTCGTTAGAAAGTCCACCGCCTTCTCTTCTTTGCCCTGTATAGCATGTAAATTTGCTTTTCGTTTTAACTGACCGGCGATGCGCTCCTCAACCCCCCTCCCTCCCTCTCTCCCTCCCTCCAGGTCGTGGACGTGTGCCAGACGTTGACCGAGGAGAAGATTCCCTTCTGCATCGCCACGACCAGTCCCAAACCTCGCGTGCCCATCTCCGTGAAGGCGGCGAAGCTCGACGCTTACTTTCCGCCCGAGAAGATTCACTCGGGCGAATCCGACTTTGATCCCCCTCGGTAGGTATCATTTCTTGGAAAACCGTTTCTTGGAGACTCCGGTTTTATTT
>NW_005803804.1:23220-26468 GCF_000240725.1 Microchloropsis gaditana
ACTCAGGCTCCGGCGTTGGCTCGGCGGCCAACGCAGGTATGGGGCTCATCTTGGGGTATGTCGGAGGGAGCCACATTCCCGCCGATAAGAAGGCCTCCCACGCGGAGATGCTCATGTCGGGAGGCAAGAGCGAGGACGGTCGAGGTGCGTTGCTTGTGGTGGAGGAATTCCGCAACCTCGCCTCTTTGATCCGAGTATACAAGCAGGATCAGGAGACAGAAAATGGGGGAAAGGGAAAAGCTGGGTCGTACAGCTTCTCGGACGATGTGATCCAAAAGTTGCAAGGGCGGGTTTGGCTGCCGGGTGGAAAGGTGGTGGTCAAGAATTAGGGCTGGATGGAAAGGAATGAGGGAGAAAAGATGACAAATGTCGGAATGTTGTCGACTGTTTCCCCATATTAAGGACGACATAGGATTTTAAAATTTTCAAATTGTGATGTTGTTTCTTTGACTATCCTAGTGAGGCAGATTGAGCTTTTTTCTTCAAGAAAATGTGACTGCAAAAGCAGTTGAAAAAGGCCCACACAGCAAGTAGGATAGAATTGAAAGATTAGCTCGAGGTGTCGAAGATGGTACCCCAAAAAAACATCTGAAAGGTTGCGCAAGGAATGATAAAATTAGGGACGTGGGACATGGAAATGATGCTATCTGCGAAACTTTCTTAAACTTTCTTTGATTAGCCAAGGTCCTTTATTTCAATCTTGATTTGAAAATAGTTCAGGGACAGGATTGTATAATCCAGAAAGCACTTAAAATTGCAACTCTCGAGGTTGCTGCGCACCTCGAACCTAGATTTTGTTATCCGATGTGGCTATTGAAACTTTCGCTCATCAAAGTCATCAACTTCAAGATTGCACAGTCGTTGAACGACAAAAATGCAGCGTTGTTAGAGGCCTGAGCTCGTTTTAGATAGAAGACGGGAAAGTAGTTCGAAAACCGTTATGGAGCGAGCACAGGTGACGCCATGCTTGCGTTCGTAGGGGAACTGGCTTGTGACTTACTTCTTTCAAGCAAAAAACTGATTTCAGGACCCCGTGGGGGATGCAATAAGATATAGTTTCAAAGATAGGTGCTTTTACATCTGAATTTTCCATTCGAAAGTGGATGGAATAGAAATAAGTCTTGTATGCATGCCCCCGTTCGAGGTAACTGGGGCCTCGTGAAATGGGCCGAAAAGACTGGATGCAGTTGACCACAAAGGATGTACGGGGCAAGAGGCAGTGTCCTATGTACGTGCGTCTATGGTATCAGAAAAGACAGAACGGAAATTTAGTTGCCTTCTATCATGTCGACGCTGTACGCTGAAGCCAGTCCGTCGAAAGAGTGGGTGCTCTCTAATCAAATGCGCGCTTCTCCAAGGATACTATTCTTCTTGCCCAGCCAAACGGATTTCACGACGCAATCCTCACTTAAACACTATTTAAATTCTAGCTTGTCATAGACTTTATAACTCTCGCACGTAGCGCGGATTTTGGCGTCACCCAGCGCCATGGGGCGGTAAGTGTGGGCTCTCATCGACATGCGCTTCTCCCAGCCCGTGTTTCCTGCTTCCCTCCTTTTCTGTAGCGCTCTTTACTGAGTTTGGAGATAATACCACTTTTTCCAGGATATCCAATAATATGTTCATTTGCTGACTCCTTTCCTGGTAATTGTTCTGTTCTTTTGCGGCATTCACGCTAAATTTTCTGCCATACTTTTACCCTACAGCCTCCTGCTCCTCGTCCGCCACCTCTTCCCCTCTGTACTCCTCTTCCTCAGGCCCACCGCCCCTGCCGACGCCAATCCCCCTCCTTCCCTCCGTCGTGCAAAACCCGCATCAGTCAGCCTGGCGACAGATATTGTGTCCTGGTGGTGGAATGATCCGCTTCCGCCTCCTCCCGAATACAAAGGGGATCCCTTCCTCACCTTGGGGGAGAGGTTTGGACGCCCAGCCCGGGTCGTTCTGCCCAACACGTACAACGAGACACGCAGACTTTACCCGCTGGTCTTAGTCCTGCATGGGTGGAAGAGCAATGGTGGGTGGAACGTCGGAGGAGGATGGGGAGGACGGGCAAGGGAGAGCTTTGGACAGTGGAGAAGGATGGGGAAGACGGGCAAGGGAGAGCTTTGGACAGCGTCGGTAGATGACGCTTGGGCTTATGAATAGTGACCTCGTGCAGCATTTCCAATGCTTGTTTAATACCACCATTTATATTTTCCACTCTCCATGATCCTCACATGGTTCCTTTCCCCTCTGCGTGACAGGCGACTACCACGATTTCTACTTGGGTGTGAGCGCCCGGGCTTCGGATCCTCTTCTGGGAGGGTTCATCGCCGTCATTCCTAACGGCACCTGGGATGCCGTGCGGCAGGTAGGAGGCTAGGGGAATACTCGGAGAGGCAAAGGGAAAGGGGGTGTCGTGGACTCCTTGGGACTACTCCCTTAGAGTCTAGCCATGCCATCTCGGGGTATCGATGCCAGCGACGGCTTGTCCTTACATAGGCAGGTATTTATTAATTCATCTCGATAATTTATGTAATTTTTCTTCCCTTTCCCATTTTTCTCCAATGATTTTTCTTCCGTTCTCCTGTCAGAGCCGGTTCTGGAACGCAGGCACGTGTTGTGATTATTCTCGGAGCAACGTGGACGACGAGAAGTATTTGACGGGGTACGGCAAGCCCTCTCTTCCCCTTTCTTCGATCTCGCCCACCCTCTTGCCCTCCCTCATCCCTTCCCGCCATCGTTCTTTCCTTCATCTCTGTTTTGCTCATTCCTGCTTCTATTCTTAATTCCTGCTTTCTCTGTTCACCTTCAATCCCATTGCCTTCCCTCCCCCTCTCCCTTCTCCTCTCCTTGACCTGTCTTGCTACGTCCCTCCTAAAACACCTGGCTCCAGGGCTCATATCCTTCCCTGTTCCCCCTCGTTCCTCCCCTCTCCGCTTCCCTCGCTCTCTCCCGCTCTCCTCGCGTCGCGTGCCGAAGGCTGATGGATGAGGCACACAGCAAATACCGCGTCGACTCGGAAAATGCTTACGTCGTAGGCCATTCCAACGGCGGCTTGATGGCCCAGGTAGTACCCCTCCCTCCCTCCCTCCCTCACTCCATTCCTTTCCCCTATTCAACCTACCTGCCTGTCATCGATCATATCATCCTTCCCGCCGCCCCTACTGCTGTCCGCCCACTGTTCCTCCTCTCTTATGCTTACATCTTCGGCCTATTAGCGGGTACGATGCCCTCCAATACGAACTTATGCCCCTCCCTCCCTCCGT
>NW_005803804.1:27824-30227 GCF_000240725.1 Microchloropsis gaditana
GACCCGCCCTCCGGCCCGCCCTCCCTCCCTCACTGCTGCCCTCCCTACCGGCATCCGCGTTCGGCCCTTCCCCCTGTGCCCCGTGGGCCTTTCCGCTTCGAAACCGGCGGTAGTTCCTCCGGTAGTCATCCACGGCGGAGGTGCGCAACTGGGTCAAAAAAGCGGGTTCCATGCCTGGAAGGAAAATTCGACGTGAACATTCGTGAGGAACCACCACCGCGTCAGACAACTGGGAAGGTGCAGGAAGAGCTTGCGCGTGGAAAGGGAGGGCAGGGGGGAGGGCGGAAGGGAGGGAAGGGGGGAGGGCGAATGCCGGCTCCCCCATCAAGAGGTCTCAGAGTGATGCCTAATCCCCTTGACCAAACGCCGTTCCTAACCCCCTATTCCAAAATCTCTACAGACACCGTTCCGTTTTGTAGGGTCCGGGAGCCGTGCGAGGGGACAATACGACCATTTTGCATCTTAGCCGCCATTTGATCCTCTTTTCTCACCTTTTTTGCTGCGTTTGGTCCCCTCCATGGGTAAAGGCCCCTCCGCTGCCATCGGCATGGTCGTGATGGTAATTGCTGCGGCAGGAGCAGCTGGTGCCCCTCCCTCTTCATGCTTGCTGGTGCAGGTGAGAACATCCGAAGCAGCGGCCATATTTTTCAGGTCTGCCATAGTCCTAGAAGGTCTGAGGTGTCGTTCTAGATGGAGGAAAAATTCCAAAAGAGCGCGAGTTTATGTTTCCAACGCCTCGTCAAGATTGATCCTGTCTATGAGCGTGAAATGACTGTGTGAGAAAAATTACTACAGCTTTCTAGGTATTGATTGGGTGCAAGCAGCACGAATGATCCATAGCCCATGGTTGTTATACCCAAGGCCCGATCTCAACCCCTCATGGAAAACGGCGACAATGACGTTCCCAATGCCGGTACCACAAATCTCCCGCCCTCCACACGACTATCACGGCCGAATATCGTGTGGAGGCCGGGGCTGACCGTGGATTCCGTCGGCGGTCCCGTCTGCACGCCAAACGCGCCCGATGGAGAATGTTTGGTGCGTTCGCCCTTCGTAACTGTGAGGGAAACGCATGCGCTATATTCCAGATTTAAAGACGCCATAATGTCGACACGCAAGGCGCTAAAATTCTAAGCATGCCATCAATGTCATTTTGAGACCGAATCAAAGAGTTCGTCGCGAGATATGGTCATGTAGGTTTGTTCTTGTCACGATGTTGGCGTCCGCAAAAAGATCAGCGAACTTCGTAAACGTGCGGGAGCCAAGTCGTACGCTTAGGATTCGCAAGCCACGTTTTGAAGGCGTGAATTTATGTTGCATGTGTGGTATACGTGGAAGTGTGCCGTAGTAGAGACTACCTTTGACTCGTAAAACACTAACGTGTGGTTTTGGAGGTATTTTTTGGAAAGTCGTCAGGCTTCTTGTTCCTCGTGTAGGACCCTGCTACCGAAACGAAGGCTCGCTCCCTACATCTGTGGTAAATTTTGAGTAAAGCACATTTGTGCGACGACACTTTTTCAGTCTCTTCCGCACACTGCGTGTTGTGCGATGAACTCCACGTAATAAATGCAATTTGGCACTGGATCCAAGCTTTGCTCCTTCTTGCCCGACGGCGCCCGGATGATGAAGCGGAGATGAGACGCATTAGTCGTTGGAGTTAAAATTGTTCGTTAAGCGCTTTTTTGCACTCTCGTTTTCATTTGCGGATCCTAAGAGTCTTTAAATTCAGATCATAAGAGGAAGTACCAATGGCAGCGCGATGACTTAAAGGCATACCCGCCCTCCTCATCTTTTGCTTCCACAGGGCACTTGCTCCCCTATCCCTTGAACGAGTCTGTCTCCTCATTAATCCCTCTTCGTCCCCCCCTATTCGCACAGTTCGATCCCTGCTCTTGTTGCCAAGGACAGCAACTACCGAGGAAGGTGATCGACTTTCCGTCTTATCGTGTGTTGGAATTCCTTCGATGCTGTCAAGCCTCGGGAAAGCTCCTTCTATTTCGCTTTTTGTGACCGTCGCGCGTGTGGTTGCTCTGTGCATTTTCACCACCTCGTGCAACGGTTTTTGGGTCGGGCATTTTCCTCCCACTGCACCTCTCTCTCGTCGTTCGTTGTTTCGGTGAGGACGCATAGAAGAAGAAATAGGAGGAAGGAGGAGAGGGAAAGAGTGTGAGACAGTACGTGGGAGATTGATGAGGATTAGGATGTCAATGCAAGGGCTGAGGGATACTATAGATGACACGCTGACCCTCGTTTGATAGTGCACGTAGGCATCCAAGACCCAATTGTGGCGGCGGCTTCGGTCCCTGCATCCCTCTTTCCTCCCTCACTAGGTCTGCCTCCCTCCCTTTGAATATGAAAACCGCCGTGTGCTTCGATTTTGACGGGACGCTGGGCGATACGGAG
>NW_005803804.1:30406-30678 GCF_000240725.1 Microchloropsis gaditana
GGGAGGGAGGGAGGGAGGGAGGGAAGGAGGGAGGGAGGGGAGAGGGCCTGCCATTGTCCTGCCCTCCCTCATTCAATAGCGCTTAGGACGAAATGCCATTTCTCTCCATCTACCATCCTTTGCTGCCTTGTGCGGATATTACACTCCCTTGTTTCTGCGACTTTTCCGCCTCCTTCTTTCCCTCCTTCCCTCCGTCCCTCCCTCAGTCCCTCCCTCGGACACCCAGCTCCTCAAGCTCCTCGACGAAGCCCGCGCTAACTTTCAACTGCCTC
>NW_005803804.1:32791-33258 GCF_000240725.1 Microchloropsis gaditana
TCGTGTCTTTGATGGAGGAGAAGCGCTGCGGTTGAATAGGGAACAGGGAGAGAGGGAGGGAGGGAGAAAGGGAGGGAGGGAGGGAGGGAGGGAGGATGGGAGAGTTGGAACTTGAATAAGGATAAGCAGCGAACAAAAAAAGAAAAGACAGGTGCCCCGATAGAAGCAAAGACAACAAGTAGGAAAAGGAGGAGGAAGGGAAGGAAGGAGCAAGGGAAGGAGGGAGGGAGGGAAGGAGGGAGGGAGATAAGGACTGAGAGGCGACCTGCAAAGTTTGCACGGTGCTCTCCAAGAGGGCGTCGATGAGTTCTCCATCGGTCACGACCCCAAAGGCGTGTTTCATCAGGTCTAATTCGTGTTCCCAAATGAGCGCGAAGAGACGCGCGACCGCCCAACACCAGATGTCGTGGTAGATCTGAAGAAGAAAGGGATGGAGGGAGCGGAGGAGGGAGGGAGAGAGGGAGGGA
>NW_005803804.1:36563-38793 GCF_000240725.1 Microchloropsis gaditana
ATATATATATATATATATATATACACATACATATATTTATATGCATAGTACGTCGGATAAGGTGGCCAAGACTTGTGAACATGAGTGAGCATGCCACGTGTGATGTTACGAGTCTTTCGACGTATGTTTTGATATAACTGGGGTCAACAGTTGGTTGAGGTGCGATATAGTTAGACATAAAGACTAAAAAATGTAAAGGACTTATCAGCGTCATCTACCTTTTTGAACGATAAATTTGGCTTTTTTTCGCATATTCATGTGGGCTACTTTTCTGGCGTGCATATAATGAGCAGCCAGTACACCATTTACCTTGCAAAATGACCAGCGGGTAGGTCGGTGGGATCAAGCCTCGCGGAAGGGCATGCCGTCACTCCATCAGCTTTGCGTCTCTCTACATCGGCTTGACGCATATCTGATCTACAACGTCGTGCTGCGTGCGCTTGGTTCCGAGGCCGTGATTCTTGATCCTTTCAACAAGGACTACGCTTGTGAAAGAGGGTAAGGGGTGATGGGAAAATACTGCCCTTTGTATACTCCTGACATGAGTCCCCATTGTTTGCTCTATCGTCGCCCAAACTCTATGTTGACTATCCCAGTCCTCTCGTAGAAGCATCCACTGTTTCTGATATAGAGGAACATAAAGCCGAAAAACCAAGCATAGGGAGGCCGCTTAATCAGGAAGTAAGCGTGCGATGAACTCTAGAAATTTATCTGCTGCAGACGGGTTTGACACAAGGAAAAAAAACATTACTCAGTTGTCTGTCTGACAAGACATGAAAAGAAGAAGTAAGGAAAATAAGTAAGAAAAAAAAAAAGCTTTTTTTTCCCACTCGACCGGGCAGGCAACGGCCATCATTATCCAGCGATTACCTCAGTGCCTGAGGAATTTAAGCACGTATATGCGTCCCAGCCAACCATATTTTCGCTCAAAAATTGGCTGCTACACAGGATCACGCCGCCAAGCTGCCACACATGCAAAGGGAATGCTTAAGCGGGCAAAGGGGGAAAAAAAATGTTCTGCAAAGGGGGAGAGGAGGTTGTAGGTCTAGTCGGACGACAATACTGGCGCAGTTCTTGTTTATCGTCTGTATACTTACCGCTACGGTGCGTAGGGGTGGAGATTCATGTTTCATAGCTTTTTCGCGGTGAATTCTATACTTTTTTCTCCTGCGTACGCGTGCCAGCCCGAAAATGGGTCTTGTCCTTGCTCTCTCGACCTCTACCCCACCGACGTCGTGACTCTGAAAGACGTCGTAAATTGGTTTGACCTGACCAACTCCACTCACAAGACCATCCTACTCGGTTCCTTTGCTCATCCTTATTTCTTTCATGTGACTTTTGTCAGGCAAGCGGGTATGCCTTCTCCACTTTCCTGCCTCTTTCCCACTCTACCTCCGAAAACCATGCTTCCACGACTCCCCGCATGCTGCTTTCCGGCTTCTTCCCCGCGGGAACCACCGGCAGTAGGAAGGATTCTACTCAGATTAAAAAGCTGAAAAAGACTGTAAGGGCAAGGAGTGAAGGCGAGAGGAAATAGGACAAGAGGGGTGTGGCCACGGAGGGCATTTTCCCGAGGGCACTGGTATTGTTCGTTAAATTCGCAAAAATCGAGCCAAGTATGGCCCATGAATCAGCATCTTTTCCTACTATATAGTTGAAAATCTCTTCGAAACACTCAAACGAGGTCTTTCATTTGATAGCTTTTTGAAACGATGGAAGGGTCCGATCGAGGACGGGTCAACCTGGGAGGAGGGAGGGAGCGGACGATCCAGGCGATACAAGCGCTGGCAGCAGGTAAGAGGAAAGAGCAGAAGGGGAAAACAAACAGAAACGGCCAGTTCCGCAGACAGTGCCTTGGCAGGTATCGAGGACAGATGTATGTACGGAGGTTCCCTTGTGCTGCTTCTCGTCACGCCCCACGTCCGGTGTGCCGCCCGGCTTCCTACTCGCCAGAACCCACAAAGACCCTGTCAACCCTCCAGTCTTTCAAGGCAAGTAGAGATATTGCTACTCATGTCCTTCTCCCTCCCCCCCTCCCTCCCTCCCTCCCTCTCTCCCTAGTGAACCCGACCCCGAACAGTGCCACGAGTCCGCTGGCGTCAGGGACGTGGGATCTAGTGTGGACTACTGAGGAGGTGGGAGGAATGGAGAAAGGGAAGAGGGAGGGAGGAGGGGGGGGAGGGGATAGCGTGTGGAAGGGAGGGAAGGGAGTGACCAGAGAAGTAACGAA
>NW_005803804.1:38803-51685 GCF_000240725.1 Microchloropsis gaditana
TCAAATGTCAAATGTACCACTGTAAAAAGTTAAATACTTGCTAATGGATGTAAACTCGTCAGCATATGGGAAAGAGTCGCTCCATTCATTAATTTTGCATGCTTGAATAAGCACGCAAAACGTAAATCTCAATTTTGGAAAGCACATCTCAAAAAATAATGTTCCAACCGCCTTAAATGACCAGCGGGAAAAAGCTTGCCCAAAAGTCGATAACTACGATAAAGAAAACGAGGGAATCGAAGCTTGTGAGGGACGCAAGGCATGGGTGCGCTAGGGGAGTGGATCCGCTGCTTATACAGCACCACACGGACTCATTGCCTCGTCTACTCTCAACTTATATCTGGATAAATTGTGCGGATCCGCAGACTCCTTCCTCATGTATCGCCAGCATATTTATTCCATCCCTCAGAGCTTTCACAGGGTAAACGATCCCGGACTTGATCAGGAATGACCGAGAGGCAAGTATCTTTGGTCCCTTTTTCCTTATCTGCTCGCCACTGTGCCCACTCTCAACGCCTTAATGTCCTCACTAAACCCCTTTCTGACGCTTTCCCCTAATTTGCGGGAGAACGACATGGAGAGGTTGTTCTTAAAACACCGTGCACGATCATGCGAAAAATACCACAATAAGTACCCGTTATTGGAGATTAAAGGCATGGGTGAGAACCAAAAGGAAATGGATTGCGCAGAAAACCAAGATGAAAATAAATCTGAAAATGTGACTCGGACATTCAAACGAGATGTCTATTCCAAATTCACCGTGTCGTTTCTCTTATCATGTCTTGTAAGCTCATGTTCGTTTGAGGTTTGTCATCCAGCAGAAATGGGAAAGCGGAAAGAGGTCTCTTCCAGCGAGAATCATGTGCGGCCAAAATGCATTGAAATGCATCAACTTTTGAGCTGAACAAATATTACCCTTTGAAGAGCACTTATATCGTATATGTCAAGCTGGAGAACGACAGGAAAAGACATCGACTAGAGCACAACTTTCTACTTTCCTATTAGCGTCAGAATGCATTGCCAACAACAAAAGAGGGAGTTGAACAAAGGGACGGGGCTCGTAGTCTGATTTTGATGGAAGAGACCGCCACCCTCTCTCCGTTTGTCGCTTCGAACTTTGAAGATTGTTAAGGATATGGTGCTTGGTTTCTTTTTGGAACTTTCATACTCTATACGTTTGATGTCTTTCTTAATATGTATATTATTTAATTGTTGATTGTTTGCCTGTGAAAAGAGATGTGGGTCGGGGTTTGAAACCCATCATGAGCAGATGCCTCTATGATCGCTGGACTGAGCATGAACATTCGGAGGACAAACATCGATTAGGGAGATAAAAGCAACGCCTTGAATGATTGTAGGCCGTGGAAGGAAGTGATTATAGGCTGTGCACGGTAAGTTATGAATATGCAAGATGTCGTCGGGGTTTTTGCCCTGATCACCGTTCGTAGGTAGCCGACAACTCAACAAAACCCTCGAACCCCAAAAAAAAGAATCTTCGAGGTGCAGACGCGAGGAGTGCTTGCATATGATTCAAATACACATTTCTAGCGTCTCAGGTGCTATGTCAATTCGTGGGACGGGCCGTGTTGGGTTGATTGAGGCCCACGAGTTTTACAGCCGAAACCTTTCTTTTCTACTCAAGGTGAATTTCGGGTTAATTATCTTCCGAGGATGATCGGGCTGCTAACCTCTCCCGCGGCTTTTGTCCTTCGAGAGTGACAAGTCGCCGTCCTCATTAGTATGGCCGAAGTCCCTCTAATGCTTGATGGCATACTACGAGAGCCATGTATATTTTTCATGTTATGTGTACCTTTTTTTGTAGCGTATTGACGAATTTGGCACGTGAATCACGAGTAGTTGGGATTCATGGCTCCCGAACGGGCGACCCCAGGACATTCCTTGACCTTGACATACAATACTCACGCACTGGCAGGACATTTAGGGCTACGGCATTTTTCATAACAAAATTGCCTGCTTGTCAGCTCTAGTGCGAAGAAATGCGACGGGACGACGATGACGCAGTAGCAGATCAAGACAAGTCTGATGAATCATATCAAGAAACAGGCCACGAGACTGAAGCGTTTGTAGAAACGCTCATGACAATGAGCTCGTCGTACGAGTCTGAATCAGAAAGCATTTCCCCGTCACCTATGCAGTCAAATGTCTCCTCAACCAGCCACATGCGAATGCAAGCTCCGCATTATCGTGAGCGTTCTTCAAGGCACCCTACACCATCCCTTTCACTAGCAGAACATGAGACCGCCGAGGGAGAGATGAAATCCCGAGGGTATAAAAAGGAGAATAGACGCTTGGAAAAGCAAGAGGACAGAGACAACACCACCGAAGTAGGACCAGCGATGGACAGGGAAGGCCACGACCAATTTCATTGCTCTGGAGCATGCGATATAGGCTTGTGTGAGTGCTACCAAAAGGCTCCACCTGACGCTTTAGAGAAAGAGTAAGTACAACCTATCCGCTCTAAGTGGAGAGAGAACTGAAGGATAAGCGTTGATGAGGAGCGACACTTAATCCTCACCTCACTCGTTACCACTCCTCCCTGTTCCTTCAGGGCCAGCACCTCTGAAAACCCTGCCGGATTTAATGTTCTCCCGCGCCTCTCCTTCACTGGACGCTCGTCCTTCGTTCCCCTCCTGTCCTCCCCATCGCTGGACCAAATCATGGAACTCATTGACATCCGAGCAATGGTTCCTCTGTACCTCCAGGCTTTCCGCGAGCTCCTACAAAAAGGAATGCTGAACCGAAAGAGGGGCATTATCCTTCTCAAATACTGGAGAGAAGTGAAAATCCAATTTGGGGGAAATTGTGACCCCACGCACGGGCTATTTGCAGAGGTAAGAACTTCATCTCCCTCCGAGTTCCGCGGAATTGAGTCGGTAGCCATCGCACTCCTATGAGTATTGCTGAGCTCAGTTTCGATGCCCGGGTTATTTTGAGAAGACTCCGCACAATTCCCGGAATTTACTGCCACAACTTTTTTTCCTCCCTCCCTCCCTCCTTCCCTACCTCCTATCTCCTTTCCTCCTTCCCTCCCTCCCGTCGCACAGGTCCAAGGAGCGTTTTGGATCGCCGACAAGGAGCTTGGGAGTCCTTCATCTATTCTCGATGGGGCAGTCTCTGATGCAGAAAGAAGGCGATTATGGATGAGTCATGCAAACCGCCTGGGGGGGGAGGGGGCGAAAAGTGAGTAAGCGGTCCAGTCAATCGCCCATGCTCCAGATTCCAAGATGTCCTCTCGTCTCTTTAGCTGGTTACAAAGCCGACCACATGCAGGAATCAATCCTGTGCATCATTGTTTCCCCCCCGCTTCATGTGTCTTTCCACCTTATGTCCCTCTATTTATCCTTCCAACCTTCATTCATTTGCCGCTCCTGCGTCTCTCTTCTGCCCGGATCCCGTTTCTCAGGACTGCGGGAGAGCGCAATTTTTAAACAACTCAACGACGGCTCTCGCGCCATTCGGATGGAATGCCTGGGAGGGAAGGAGCGGCGTTTGGTGGTGAACGACGTATATTTGACCTATTTTCGACGACCGGAGGAGTTCATGAAGGACGCATGGGCCCGGCGCTGTCTCATCGGCTTTTTGCTCGCGGCGTGAGTGCCGGGGGAAAGAGAAGGATGTAGGGAAGGGGCTGGGGACGTGCATGTATGGAATAGGAGGCGCTGAAATCCAGACAATGGTACGACCCACAGCTCCCCTCTCGGTCATTTTTCTCCTTTCTTTCTGCCAATAGCACCGTAGTCCCGGACGACCGCCCCTCTTTCTTCCGGGAGCTGGTCCAAGGGGCTCTCGGTAACCCTGGCACTCGCCAGACAGGGCTTTTTAAGGTCGGTGCCTGAGATCCCATCTCTGCCGCCTTTCTCTCCCTCTTGCCCGGCTTTTTCCGGCTTTTTGTCCGCCCATCTCCGGTCCATCCCTGTGTCCCTCCATTCCTCCTCACACAGGCCCTTGACCGGCACGCCCAGGTCAATCTCTTCCTGTTCGAAAATCGAGTGGTCGAGCTCTCACCTGGAGAATTTGTCTCCTTGATCATGTTTGAACCGGCGCCCCCCTCGCGTCACATTCCCCCCCAACACCCCGTTGCTCGGACACGGCCACTCCAGGAGCCCATCTGCTCGACACCCTCCCTTCCCAGCCGTGCCTCTCTTTTTCCCTCTCGTACAACGTCGGACCCTCCGTTTGAAGAGCAGGAGAGGGAGAGGCGCCACGCTGGTGGACGTGGTGGGGCAAGCCGTCCGACGGAGCAGGAGGAAGGCTTGGTGGCAGGAACAGGAGCCGCAGGACAAGACGAGGAACGTGCCGAAGAGGAAGGGAATCAGGCAAATGAATCCTTGTATGCGGCAGTATCCTTGACATCCCCTGTCTCTTCTCCCTCTTCGCTGCCGTCCGCTCCTTCCGTCCTTTCCTCTGAGCCCTCTTCTTCCTCTGATACCGCCCTTCACCCACACTTCTCCCTCCATGCTGCGGCACCTATTACCACCATCCCGCTACCCCTTCCTCAGCCTCCACACCACTTTGCCCAAGAAACCTCATCAGCACAAAGCCTCTTTGAACCCAATCTACGCCCTCTTGCTTCTCCCTCTGAGATTCCGCCCCTGCAATGGTCACCGATGCAGCGCGACCGACCGAAGAAGGAAGCAGCAAAAGATGAAGAACTTGGGTCTAGTTAAAAATTAGACGTGCCATTCATAGCATGACACATTCACTTGTGGTGAAAAAAATCACGAAGAGGAAAGCCAGCTGAAACAAGTGTTGCTGCCAAAATCCTTGCCAAGAAGAGAATGATGACACATAAAGCTACATACATTTGTCACATGAGCAGAACTAGTGTGGATGACATGCATGTACAAAACAAGTAATTGTAAAACTAGGAAAATCGAATGGCACGAGTGCTTATCATCTTTTGTTTATGCCTTTAAATTCTATAAAGCGTTGGTGTGGTAGAAATACAGACTTTTAACCTCCTCTCTGCCCTGTGAAAAGGATACCCTTCGACAAAATTGCTGTCATTATGCGGGTACGTATCTAGGGACACATTACGCTTCTGTATCGTCGAACGGATCAAAATGAATTCACGTGTGTCCAATCCGAAGGGGTACATGGGCCACGACTACCATATGCCTTCCAGTTTATCTTAGAATAGTCATGACGTGGCACCAGGTGCTACTGCCATGCGCTAGCATCCTCGCCCCCTTGTTGTGATATCGACGCAGAGCTGTGGAAATGTATGTAGGGTGAGACTGCAGGCAGTTTGTGGATTTTAATTCCTAGGAGTCTTGAAGACGAAGGTTACTTCCAGGAGGATCACGGTCATGGCGGTGCAAGGATCATGAAAAGCCTACAAACCCCAGGTTGCACTCCTTCAATTCCCTCAGCATAGCCTGGACTTGATCAACCAGTGGTGTTGTCAACTGATCTTGTATGTGGTTTGCTTGTATTGGTCGAGCGCGTTCGGATGACAAAGTCTCGAATGACCAGGATTCCTCGATCTTGATCCTCAGCTCGCACATTCATTGCACCAGCAAAGCAGTACCATGCGCTCAAACTCTGTTTACAAAATCGGCTTTTCCAAGATACCTTGATTGCAACCAAGATCATCTCTGTAGTGAATTTGACGCTCCGTGGTCGCATGTCCTTTATAGGGTTTGCTTTTCGATAGTATGCCTGAGCCGTGAGAAAACGACCAAAATGAGAGAGTTTGCGTTTTTGTCCCTCGTTTCCCCTTATGTCCTCCCCTACGCCTCTGTACACATCCAGAGAATGTGCAAATCGGACATCAAGGGGAGTTCGCAGCCACCTTTGCCTGCGTCGCATTCTCTTCCTCCCCCTCCTGCTGAGACGCCTCATAGTGTCCATGGAGCGACTGATCAAACGCCATCCACTCCCCTACAAGAGGAAAAAGACCTCAGCACACGCGTCGACACAGACAAGGTACAGCAACAGGTTGGCCTTTTCCCCGCGCTATCGTCCTCCCTTCTGTGTTTTCTTTTCACCTGCGCGAGCCCCAGACCATGCCCTCCCTTACTTCATCTCGGGATCCTCGACAGGCAAAGGTTCCGTCTTACGCAGGTGCCTTTCCTTCGGACCCCAATGAGATTGTACGCCTCCGAAGCTTGTACCCTCCCTACAGCGATACGGAGCTGGATGAGGCCAAGAAGGGGCAGCTGATTCCGGGAGAGGTTTTGTACTGCGAGGTGAGGGCAGGGAGCGCTTTTTTTTTTAATGAAGAATCACACGTATGCCTCGTGTGGACACGCGTGCGTGTGGATATGTAGGATGTATGTTTAGTACATGATGTGGGGCGCGGGTGGGGAATGTCGGTGCGACGGATGCTCTCTCTCCTTCCCTTCCCTGCTCACCGTCCTCCTTCTCCCTCCTTTTCTTCATGCCTCGCTTCCGCCGTTTCCTCCTTCTATCTCCCTCTTTTTCATTTCCCCATCCGCTTTCTCTCCCTTCTTTGTAGGGGGCTATGAAACCCTGTTGGCGAGGTGTTCTGCATGGATGGTCGCTGTTTCTCGTGCCCGTGATCGCCTTGGCGTTACTGGCCAAAGCGGATACGCCGACGGTAAGGAAAGGAAGAAAGGGGACGAAGGAGAGAGGAGAGAGCAAGGAGAGGACTTTTGGGGGGGCGGGTTATGGCTTTTCTATTTCTCTCCCTTGCCATGGGCTTAAAAACCATGCCTCGCTGGATTTTCCGCTCTCCTCACTGGCCCCTCCGTCCTCCACATAGGAGCATCTGGCCGCCTCCCTCTTCGCCCTCTGCTGCCTCTGCCTGTTTTTGTCGTCGTGGGCGTATCACCGGGTGCATTGGACCCCGCGGTGGGAGGTGTGGATGCAGAAACTCGACCATTGCATGATCTTTATCATGGTTTCAGGTAGGGCTTCGTTCTGCCTGCGTTTCACACCTGGTGGGATGCGCCCTGTACCGCGCGCTCTCATGGCCCTTCATTTTCCTTTCCTCCCTCCCTCTCTTCCACTCTCCCTCCCTCCCTCCCTCCCTCCCTAGGCAATGTTGCCCCTCTTTCCCTCCTTGCCTTGCAACAAACACGTCTCTACGTGTTGGCAGGAAGCGCCCTGGTTGCGACCTGGGGAATGATACAGGTGCGTCGCGGAGGACGGTGGCATGGGAGGTGAAAAGGGTGGGGAGGCACTAAGCCGACGGTCTCGGGCATGGGCAGGGAGGGCGGGAGAGGAGAAGTCCTTGAAGACATGGGAGGTAGAATAGGAGAGGGTGAGACGCGAGGATGTTTTAAAGTGGGTTGGTCGAGGATGATATGATCCCAAAATGACCTTGGCCCCCCTCCTTTCTCCCTATCTTCTCAGATCTTTCGTCTTCAAAAAAAACTGATCTACTTTGTCTTGACCGCAAGTGTCATGGGCTTCGGTTTGCACGAACTTGGTAGGGAGGGAGGAAGGGAAGGAGGGAGGGAGGGAAAGAGGGAGGGAGAGAGGGAGGCGAAGACAGACGTCTTCTGTTCCGATGGGCATTCCCTGTTTTGAACTCGGCGTATCCCTGTTGCACTCTACCCCTTCAAGATGTTGCTTCTGAGCTAGTCATGGCATTTCTCTGCATAGCAATCTGAATCTTCTGGAAGGAATCCTGCGTTTTCCATCCACGGGAGGACAGACATCTTTTCCGATTGTTTTCTTAATAGCAGGATGGTCGATGTTCACTCACTCTTTTTCTTCTTACACCTCACACACCAGCCATATTTCTCATGTTTTGTGACGTTTATTCCTCATACCTAAAATGCTTTCATGGGACAGTGCCCTACCTACCACGGGCGATGAAACAAACCTTGAATTGAACCCTTTCTTCGGTCCCTTTCCCCTTCTTTTCCTCTCCTCTCCTACCTCTCCCACATCTCTCAAGTCGGGCACTTGACCACGCTGGAGCTCAGCCTGACCATCGCGTCCTGGTCTCAGTATTTTCTAGGCATGCTGGTGTACGCGCGTGGTACGTACCGGATCACCCGACACCCACCCGAAAAATCCTAAAAAAATTTGGGGGGGTGATTTTCTTTCGCTTTTCCGTCGGGCTGGTTTTTAGCGGGTTTTATTTTCCTTCCCTCCTTTCACTCTGCACTCCCCTGTCCTTTGTTTTCCTTTCCCTCCATGGTAAATTCTAGCTCTGACCAGGGTACCAAACTTGATACATTACACACACACACATATATATATATATGTATGGATGTATGTGTCTTTATATATATAAACCCACATGCATGTGCGTACGTACATACACGCTTACCTCGCATCTACCCCGCTTCACCCCGTATTGCCCCTCTCCTTTCTTCTTATTTTTCCTCCCTCAGGCTGGCCTCGCCTGTGGCCTCGGCATTTCTCCTCCCATGAACTCATGCACGCCCTTACCATCTCTGCCGCCGGCACGGCCGCAGTCGTGACGTACTCCCTCCTCGACCGTTTCGACGTGGGCCGTTGCCTCTGGGCTGCCTAGAGTGGGAATACACAAAGTGAACGCGACTCACGTATCACGGTCTTTATGATCGTTAGCACTCCGATAGCCATAGAAGTTGCTCTCCAACATGTGAAATTTTGAAAAAATCGTATTCTGCTGGTCGTCTGGTAGCGTTTATCACGGCCCAGGTGAAACAAGCCTGAATGCGTGAATATATCCAGGCATAGCATGTCGAGTGAAGGCCGATATATACATATATATATATATATATATATATACACATACATATATTTATATGCATAGTACGTCGGATAAGGTGGCCAAGACTTGTGAACATGAGTGAGCATGCCACGTGTGATGTTACGAGTCTTTCGACGTATGTTTTGATATAACTGGGGTCAACAGTTGGTTGAGGTGCGATATAGTTAGACATAAAGACTAAAAAATGTAAAGGACTTATCAGCGTCATCTACCTTTTTGAACGATAAATTTGGCTTTTTTTTCGCATATTCATGTGGGCTACTTTTCTGGCGTGCATATAATGAGCAGCCAGTACACCATTTACCTTGCAAAATGACCAGCGGGTAGGTCGGTGGGATCAAGCCTCGCGGAAGGGCATGCCGTCACTCCATCAGCTTTGCGTCTCTCTACATCGGCTTGACGCATATCTGATCTACAACGTCGTGCTGCGTGCGCTTGGTTCCGAGGCCGTGATTCTTGATCCTTTCAACAAGGACTACGCTTGTGAAAGAGGGTAAGGGGTGATGGGAAAATACTGCCCTTTGTATACTCCTGACATGAGTCCCCATTGTTTGCTCTATCGTCGCCCAAACTCTATGTTGACTATCCCAGTCCTCTCGTAGAAGCATCCACTGTTTCTGATATAGAGGAACATAAAGCCGAAAAACCAAGCATAGGGAGGCCGCTTAATCAGGAAGTAAGCGTGCGATGAACTCTAGAAATTTATCTGCTGCAGACGGGTTTGACACAAGGAAAAAAAACATTACTCAGTTGTCTGTCTGACAAGACATGAAAAGAAGAAGTAAGGAAAATAAGTAAGAAAAAAAAAAAGCTTTTTTTTCCCACTCGACCGGGCAGGCAACGGCCATCATTATCCAGCGATTACCTCAGTGCCTGAGGAATTTAAGCACGTATATGCGTCCCAGCCAACCATATTTTCGCTCAAAAATTGGCTGCTACACAGGATCACGCCGCCAAGCTGCCACACATGCAAAGGGAATGCTTAAGCGGGCAAAGGGGGAAAAAAAATGTTCTGCAAAGGGGGAGAGGAGGTTGTAGGTCTAGTCGGACGACAATACTGGCGCAGTTCTTGTTTATCGTCTGTATACTTACCGCTACGGTGCGTAGGGGTGGAGATTCATGTTTCATAGCTTTTTCGCGGTGAATTCTATACTTTTTTCTCCTGCGTACGCGTGCCAGCCCGAAAATGGGTCTTGTCCTTGCTCTCTCGACCTCTACCCCACCGACGTCGTGACTCTGAAAGACGTCGTAAATTGGTTTGACCTGACCAACTCCACTCACAAGACCATCCTACTCGGTTCCTTTGCTCATCCTTATTTCTTTCATGTGACTTTTGTCAGGCAAGCGGGTATGCCTTCTCCACTTTCCTGCCTCTTTCCCACTCTACCTCCGAAAACCATGCTTCCACGACTCCCCGCATGCTGCTTTCCGGCTTCTTCCCCGCGGGAACCACCGGCAGTAGGAAGGATTCTACTCAGATTAAAAAGCTGAAAAAGACTGTAAGGGCAAGGAGTGAAGGCGAGAGGAAATAGGACAAGAGGGGTGTGGCCACGGAGGGCATTTTCCCGAGGGCACTGGTATTGTTCGTTAAATTCGCAAAAATCGAGCCAAGTATGGCCCATGAATCAGCATCTTTTCCTACTATATAGTTGAAAATCTCTTCGAAACACTCAAACGAGGTCTTTCATTTGATAGCTTTTTGAAACGATGGAAGGGTCCGATCGAGGACGGGTCAACCTGGGAGGAGGGAGGGAGCGGACGATCCAGGCGATACAAGCGCTGGCAGCAGGTAAGAGGAAAGAGCAGAAGGGGAAAACAAACAGAAACGGCCAGTTCCGCAGACAGTGCCTTGGCAGGTATCGAGGACAGATGTATGTACGGAGGTTCCCTTGTGCTGCTTCTCGTCACGCCCCACGTCCGGTGTGCCGCCCGGCTTCCTACTCGCCAGAACCCACAAAGACCCTGTCAACCCTCCAGTCTTTCAAGGCAAGTAGAGATATTGCTACTCATGTCCTTCTCCCTCCCCCCCTCCCTCCCTCCCTCCCTCTCTCCCTAGTGAACCCGACCCCGAACAGTGCCACGAGTCCGCTGGCGTCAGGGACGTGGGATCTAGTGTGGACTACTGAGGAGGTGGGAGGAATGGAGAAAGGGAAGAGGGAGGGAGGAGGGGGGGAGGGGATAGCGTGTGGAAGGGAGGGAAGGGAGTGACCAGAGAAGTAACGAAGACTCATCTTCTACTCTCCATCTCTTCTTCGGGAGCTAGACTTGCCGGACACCAACCATATCCCTCCCTCCCTCCCTTCTACCTTCCCTTCCTGGCTTCCTCCCTATGTCCATTCACCGTGGCACAGGAGATCCACCTGTTCAGGAAACAGGGTTTGTTGGGCTGTACCTGCCAGGCCGTGCTGCAAACTACCGAGCAGTCCACCCAACGCTTGGAGAACATCATTGAATTTTCTCAAAACTCGGCGCTCCGGATTATTTCCAAGCTCTCGCCAGAGGTGAGAAGTCTCGGGAGCGTGCAAACGGGACGGAGGTGGTGCCACGTGCATTACCTCACCGTGTTTAGAGTCTTGGTCCCTCCTCCTTGCCCTGTCCCCCTCCTCCAATCTCTTCCACAGAAGAGCCCGCTCTCTTTTTGATTTTCCTCCGGGGTTTTTCCATTTCTCCTTCCCTCCGTTGCTCTCTCCCCCTCCCCCCCTCCAGCCCTCCGGCCCCCGGGTGTATTTCACCTGGGAAGACGCCCGCGTGATTTATAAAGGCTTCGTCCTCCCTTTCCCTTCCTTCTTCTTCGTCAAGAATGCCTAGTGAGTTGAACGGAAGTGATGAGACGGATTCACGCGGGTCGGACGTGTCCGTGTGAAGAGGGGCAAGGGGGGAAGAAGACATACCTAACTATATATAGATTACGAGCCCTCGCCTCGAATCAGCCATCTACGCCCTTCTAACCCGCCCTGCTCCCTTTTCCTGTCTTCTTTTGCCGTTTCTTCGTCCGTTCTCTCAGCTATGACAACATCTACTTGGACTCGGAGATCCGATGTGTGCGAGATATCCGTGGGAACTACCTGGTGGTTCGACGCGTCTAGACGTGGTCGGAAGGAGGGAAGGAGGGAAGGGAGGAAGGGAAAAAGGGAACAAAAGAGGGGCGCCTTGGGAAGAGGCTTCATTTGACAAGGGAGAAAGGACTCGTTGGGAGGAAGCCGGGTGGGTGAGGCATACGAGAGATGGAAGGTTCTAGATCGTTGGGTAAGAGGGTCTCTACCCCGAAATTTGAAATTACTCACAACCGGAAAATGACGCTTATGCCTCGGTGGTGGATGACAGTTGATTTTCTTTTTGCGGGCGTTCCAATTTGTGCAAGTTAGCCGGCCTTCAATTCTACCCTCCCTCCCATCCTCCCTCACCCTCCCTACCTTGCCTCCACCTCCCTCCCACCATGATTCTATCGCCACTGCCACCCTTTGTTTGCAAAATACAGTACGCCAATGCACACTCTGATATCCTCGACTACACCCTACTGCCCTAAATGTCCACCCGTTCATTAGTTTTCCTTCTATGCCGGCTTTCTTTTTCTTCCCCTATCGATTCAGCCCATCACCTCGCACTGTCCTCCGAGTCCACACGTATTGGCAACCGCATTGCTTCTTTCCTTGCTCCTACTACACTGTCCATCAACAACCTCATTCTTCTTTATGCGCGACATAATCGCCTTCTTGCTCTTGTCCTCTCCCACTTTTTCCTCCCTTTCTCCCTCCCCCCACGCATCAGGGGCGGGTCCGATAGCGTCGTTCCTGTGTCTCCCCCCTTCGCACCAGACTTTTCAATTTTTTTCCCTCCTAATCCGGCATGTATACATAGGACGCATCCCCCTCCCCCCAAAAAATCTGCCATCCCTGCCTCGCTCTCTCTTTTCCCCCTTTTCGCTCGTGCTGTCTTCCCCCTTCCAGGGGATCAGCTTCCCAATGTATACAGATTTGACAAAATTTTACCCAAGAGTACCCAAGTCTTGCAGAAAGCACGACCGACCAATACGCTGTCGCTCGCGCAACGGGTCAAATCCTGCCGAGCCCCCCTTTTCCATTTCCCGCACAGGGATACGGGAAGAAGGGCACGGAGGGAGGGAGGGAGGGAGGGAGGGAGGGAGGGTGGAAGGTCGTTAGGTACAAACGAACCTTGCCACGCTT
>NW_005803803.1:0-51655 GCF_000240725.1 Microchloropsis gaditana
GGAAAGGGGGCCATGAGCGTGGTAGCAAGGGTGCGACCATCGCCGCGACGACAGGCGTCATTACAGTCCTTACAACTTCTAAGCCACTCAACCACATTCCGTGCTATTGCCAGTAGCAGTGTTTGCAGTGCGGTAGGGGAGAAGTGAGGGGGGAGTCAGTCACAAAACTGACAAAGTAAGCTCCAGTCATGACTGGGCTGCCTTGGTCCGGGATTACGGGAAATCGGATGCCGTGTCTAGTAGTATACCAATGGAAGTCCCAACGATCGAAGCCACAGTTCGTTGTTTGGATGACACAGGATCGCGTTACAGCAGGCGTTTGCGAGAAGAGGGGAAATTACCCGGTGTTTTGTACGGCCCTGGCGTGGACGGCGATAAAGAGAGGTACCTGATCACCGTGAAGCGTCGAGACATCGAACGTCACATGCGACGACTAGGAGACTCGATCGCCAGCACTGTCTTTGATTTGCAGCTGGGGGACTACAAGCAGCGGGTGCTAATTCGAGACCTGGATCGCGATCCTGGTACGGCCATGCCTATTGCCGTGAACTTTCTCCGGTATCGACCCGGCTATCCCGTGAAGGTCCCCGTCTGCTTCATCAACGAAGAGCTGTGCCTGCCTCTAAAACGGGGCGGCATGCTGTTGAGCATAAACCGCTTCATTCGTGTGTCGTGCGAAGGAGAAACACTTCCCGAGATGCTGCTGGTGGACCTGACAGGGGCGAAGAGCGGTCAAAAGATCGGTCTGGAACGCGTGACCTTTCCCCCCTCTGTGCAGCCCCACGAGGTTCCGGAGGCTTTCGTTTTGGGGGTCGTAAAGGGGAAAAATATCGTCACGTCTGAGGTTGGTACGGGTGAGACAGACACCGCCTCTGAGACCACGTGACTTGGAAAGGGTAGGTCGTGAGGGTTTAGGGCCGTGTGCACGGTAGCGTAGAAGCAAATGCCTGCTTTTGGCATGGCTCGCGAGCAATAAGCATGAAAGACCTCAATCCCAATTAAATCAGAAGTCGCTTTGCGCATCTCGATTTTTCCCCATAATTTTGTTCTGTCAGAGTCCTTACACTGGCGTGTATGCGAGTGACACTGCGTGCGTGCCATTTTCCTTTGTCCTGTTAGAGCGTGCGACTCATCAGGCATGGCAGCGAGGCTGTCGTGCTCACTTTTCACTACATATTCGACACCGGATGTCAGGGGACTCTATCTTCGCCAATAGTCTGATTCCCAGCCACATGAATTCGACTTTCCTGCTCCCATGGCCTCGCTCCCCACCTTCCCTTTAACCACCCGATGCATAGATAACTATGTTGACTCCCCGCCGCCTCCACCTGCGGTTCCTGACGACCTTTCCCCTATCCCCGGCGGAGTCGGGGTCTTCTTCGGCACGGTGGCAGAGGCGGAGGAAGCGTTGTTTTCCTCCTCCCCGAGCTCCTGCAAGAGCTCTTCCCTGTGCTCGATCCACTCCATCAGCTCCTGCACAGTCAAAATCCCATCGGCGTCCTTGTCAACCGTGCTGGCGATCTTCTGTGCCTCCTCTTCGGAGGTGTGTCGTTTCAGCACGTGGGAGATCACCTCCGACAGTTCCGCCGTGGTCAACACGCCGTCCTTGTCCTTGTCAAGCATGTGCAGCTTGTCACCAATCGTGCTCTCCACTTTTTCCATGTCCACCTCCAATTTATCCAACATGGAGGCAACCTTCATCCGCATCCGCTCCAAGGCCTTGTCCATGGCAGACGACGGCGGCTCAGGGGCTGGCGAGGCGGGCGGACTGCCCTCCGCCTTCCCCGGCGCCGGCGACGGAGAAGACGTGGGTGATCCTGACGTGATCGGAGGCGCTTCCTGTGCCCCAGGTGCAGTGCTGGCTGCCAGTGCCTGTGCAGCGTCGGGAACGTTCTCGGCGGAGGAGGACGGTGGGGGCAACGTCAAATCCAAATCTGAGGTCTTTTCCGACGAGAAAGCAGGCTGTGTTTTTTCCGGGCCCGCGCCTGCGCCTGCACCGAGGGTAGCTTTCCCCGCATCCGCCCCTCCGGCGCCAGTGACCTCCTTGCCTGCGTCCTGCAGCTCCCCTTTGACCGCGGCGAGGACTGCCTCTACCTTGGCAGAGGGTGAGGCCTGAAGCTCTGCTTTGAGCTGGGCAAGAACCGTCTTCTCCTGCTCGACGGACGACTCCTTCAAGAGGGTCCGCAGGGCAGCAATCTCCGCGGCCGTCAACTCCCGCTTTTCTCCCTCCTTCCTGTCCGCTTCCGACGCTTCCTTCTCCCCCACCCCCTCCAGCGCCGTGGAATCCGTGCTTAGGATCGACGATGCTGGCGCAGGGGCGGCCGAGCTGGTTCCCGAGGCCTGCCTGGCTGCATCCTCGTCCAAGGAGGGCTTCGCCGTGCTCACCACCTCGTTCTCCGTCAGGACTTTCACGGGTGGGAACGACTCTGCAGGGGGCGGTGGAGGAGGGTTCACCCCCTCGGCAGGGCTGCTCCCCGTCATCGCCGAGGCGTGGGCGACGGCCTCTTTGATCTGCTCTGTAGCCGGATCCGCGAGTTTGACGTCCTCCATTTCCTTCCCTGGAGCGGACGCGGCTGTCGTGTCGGCCGCCGCTTCCTGCTCCGCCTTCTTCTTCTCTTCCTCCGCTTTCTCCGCTTTCTTCTTCTCTTCCTCCGCTTTCTTCTTCTCTTCCTCCGCTTTCTTCTTCCGGCCTTCCTCCCGCTTTCGCTCCTCCTCGATCAGCTCGTTTTGACGCTCGATGCTCTCCAATTTTCGGGCCCGGAGGTCCGGGTTTTGAAGCTCTGACCGCGTCGCCACGTCGAGCAGAACCTCGTTCACCACGTCCTCGTCCAGACTGCTGATCGAATCTGCCACCGCCGCGGCCGGATCCGTGAATTTGGAGTCAAGCGTGAATGCCCGGGAGAGGATCAGGAGGGAAATGGGCACCTCCTTGTTGATGCTTAAATCCAACCACTGCTGCAATTGCCGCCGGTACCCAAGTTGGGTCAGGCCGTAGGCGCGCATGCCCCGTTCCCGGCAGGCTTCCCTCAGTTCCGCCTTGTTCATGTTGTCCACCCCCTCCCAGACGATGCGCTGATCGTCCTCCTTTAGATTCCGCAGCTTCGCTCGAAGCTGGAAGCGCAAGAAATTGTCACTGCCGTAAGGACGGAGGCCCATGTAGACACACATCCCCGCCAGCTGCGGCCGCGACATGTTGTCGAGCGTGAGCTCGTCCTTAAAGAGGCGGGCGAATCGGTTGATGTCGTTGGTGGAGATGTGGGTGCCTGCCCGGGCTTTCTCGACGAATTCAGTCAGGAGGGCGGCATTGGGACTTTCCTTCCCTTCGCCCTCCCCCTGGCCCTTCTTCTTACTTGCAATCTCCCCCAGCGTGTCCTTCAAGAAGCCTGCCAAGGCCAAGCGCACTTTCAGCTCGCGCTTCAGATTCTCTTCCTTCTTCAAATTGTCCTGGAACGTGGACGGGAGCATGTTCGGGAAGATTTTCAGGGCAAAGGGCAACAGGAGCTCCATGAAGGGCACGATCACGAAGAACGCGAAGGGGACCAGGCGGAACAAGTCGGCCGTCGTCCGCGTCAGTTGCCGGCGCTCCCGGCGGCTCAGCGTATTCCCGTGCAGGACCCGACTCACGATGGAGGACGAGGTCTTGATGTCCGACCACAGGACTTTGGAGCCGAGCTTGTAGTGGTGGAATTCCTCCACCACTACCTTCTTCAGGTGCAGCCATCGGTCCCGCAAAGAACTCGGGTTCTTGACCGTCTCCACCACAAAAGTGATCATCCAGCGTCCCGCGGTCACGGTGAAGGAAAATATTGCCGCTGGCAAGATCTGGAGGCCGTGGAATGCTTTCATGGTGTAGCGTTTCAGGATCCCCGCCACCGTCGCCGGCGAATTCTCCTCTTTCCGAGGGTCCTCCACGCCCTGCGCGGGCTTCAGGTCTTCGGGTTTGATGCCCTCCTCCACGTACCGTGGAGGGGCTTGGGCGTTGGTCGCAGCGGACGTCGAGGAAGAGGATGGGGACGCTGGGGCAACATGGCTGCCCGAGACGGGCGCGGCCTTGGACGCCTCCTCCCGTTTCGGGTCTCGCTTTGGCGCCGGTTGAGAGGAGAAGGGACGGACCCAAGCGCCTGCTCCAGAGAAAGGCAAGGACGATGTGGCAGGCGGTAGGTGACGTGGGTGGAGAAACACGTGGGGGCATTCCTGCGGCAGGAAAAACCTGGAGGCCGGGAAGCGCTCATCTTGGACCCTAGAGGGTCTCCTGCGATCAATTGACAGGGCCCTTATCCCTCCAAGTGTGCTTGTAGCCGACTGGCTGCCTGAGATCCATAATGCAGAGACATGAAATGGACATCCTTGAGGCCCGATGGGTGGAAACATGCTGAAGATGGAAAAGGGCGGCACGGATCTGCCCTGGGACCCCCTGGCCACCTTGCTGAAGGCCGGGGCTGGCATGGCACGAACGACCAGGCGCCTGGAGGTCATCCGCAAGATATCACGTGCCAGGGTCCTTTTGGCAGGGTTCCGTCGAAGCATGGCTCGACTTGGAAATGTTCACGCGGCTACACGCCTAGACCCAAAAACTGGCGTCCGCCGTTTCCCCTGGCATGCACGCACTGGAACACGTGGCGAGATGTCTTTTCCTGCCTGAATAGTGCGAGTGACGAGAGGAGAAAGACGGGGAAGTGTTAATATCGTGATGGTGGTAATTGCTTTGGAGAACGCCTGGTCTTGACGCCTATGGCAGTTCTCTTCGTTGATATCATTCTGCATCTTTACGGGTGAGTCGCTCGAATCAGTAGCCGGCGAAAGAGGCGATGCGACATAAAGCTGGGCTTTGCTGCACATGTCTCTCTGTGGATATATCTGATGGGTTTTTTCTTCTTGACGAAATTCTATTAAACCGGATCGTTGATTTTATTCCACGGTCTCTGCTTTTTCGCGTGTGGTGCTTCATCACAGCGGAGGATGCCAGCGAGATCCCGGCTCACGCTCTCGGTGCAAGAAAGTACAGCATGAAGACACGCACGCGCCATGTCAAAGCACATGGGAAATATCGAAAAAAATACAATTTAGTCAAGGAGTTGGAACTCGCATTTTAAACGAGTTTGGGAATGATAAAGCAGAAAGTTGAGCTGAGTCGAGCATGGGCCGCTACAGAGATTTTCTCATTTGTGATCACTAAATTTCGCCATGCGTACCATTATAATGATGATTATAGTTTAAGAGGCAGACGACTCTGTCCTTGTAAAGCATCAACTGGTCTACTTTTTCAAATTGTCTCTATTTATTCACAAAACTGCCAACCGCCCCTGCTATTAATGCTTTCCTCTACATTTTCACCCTTCCCCTCCGCACTCTCTCCTTCTTTTCTCTATTACACTAATTACACTCACACTTTGAATAGCAAGGCCCAAACTATGTTTAAAAGAATAAGGAGGATTCCTCCTCCCTTTTCTCCGAGGTGACCTCCCACCCCTTGCCCACTGACTCCCTCTTCTCCCCTTTCAGCTCTTGCTGTTGTTTCTCTCCTTGGCCCTGTTCCTCTTCATGTCCCTCCTCCGAGCAATTCAATAAAGATTCCGCCCTCGGTTGCAGCCCGAGATCCTCTGACAGGACCCGCAACATCCGATTAGCCTCCTCCTTCGTCTTCACCTCGGGGAGCTCATCCTTTAATCCTCCATTTGATCCCATCCACCTCGTTTCCTCGGCAGGTGTCGCATCCACACTTAGCACACCTGAATCCTGCAAATCCGCCCCGCCTTTCTCACGCCTGGGACGAACGTTGCCCCCGCTTGACCCCCGATGCGGCCCCTCGGAGTGCCCAACAGGGCTTCCTGAGCCTCCTTCTCCTGCAGCCGCGGCAGCTGCCGCCAGCGCTGCTGCTGCTTGTTCCTTTTGGTAGTCGACCAGCCAGGTCACAGGTTCCGCCCTCCCAAATCCGGCCAAGGTTACGCCGATCTTCGCTGCCAGTGCGGGGACAGGGGCCATGCCGCTCTGGAAACACCTCAAGACATTGTCCCACCGCTTGTACTTCCTGGACACGTGGCAGCAGACGACCCGCTCATTGCTGGCAAAAGCTGCAGCATGCTTGACGATTTCTTGCATATGCACGTGTTGCCAGCTGTGGGCCCATACAATCTCCCCCTCCAGATAGGTGCACTCAAGAATCAACAGGCGGGCCTGTCTGACCAAAGGCTGGTCGAGTACAGCTTTCAAGATAGTATCTCCCGTGTAGGCGACTTCGACGATGTCCTCTATCTCAACGACGCTCTCTCCTTGCTTCCGGCGACGCGCCAATTCGTGGGAGGACAGGTTACGGCACCCGGCCTTTAAGCCTTTGCTCTTTTCACGGATTATGGCGTACCCTTGGCTGGGGACGCGGTGCTTCGTCGGGAAAACCTCCACCCTAACGTTGGGATGAATGCGGCATATATCGCCCGGTTCCACTCCTACAATCTCGGCATTGAACGCACACCCATCAAGAGCTTCGTAAGCTGCCTTCGCCCGCAGAAGCGGCTCTGTGGCCGGAACAGGCACATAATACTTGGCTGGTTTGTTACTAAGCGTTCGAGCACGAGCATGGTTTAGCAAAGCACCGATGTGGTCAATGTGGCCATGCGAGACAAAGATATGCCCTGCCCCCAGCGTCTCTCCAGCGCTAGTTCCAATGTCCATGGCGATGTGCAGCCCGAACGCCCGATGACGGAGTTGGATGCATGTGCCAATACCTGCCACAGACCATGCAGAAGAAACCTCAAACCCAGCGTCAGCGGGATTACTGGTTGCCACAGACGGGGAATCCACAGAGTCTGCACGCTTGAAGGGGGGGCGAGCGGAGGTGGACGTTGATGCTTGTGCTTGCTCGGGTAGTGTTGGCGGTAAGGCCGCTATTGGGGCAGAGTTTTTTTCTCTGCTGGCTGCACGATGATTGGAAGATTCTTCAACGTCCGCTACGCAGGCACAGGGACAATTTGTGTCCATATGGAACGTACGAGGCCAAGGACGAAGTGAGATAGGTGAAATTGATTTCGAGTCGGAGAGTCAACTGATGAACAAAATATTCGTCCTGTGCGAGAAAATCATCACGGGAAAAATGTTGAAAAATGTGTTGCGTGAGCATCCTATCGATTTCGCACTTGTGGTTGTCGCATTTTGTACCAGATCAAAGCCATGCGCGGCTGACGGGATACGAGTTTACGTATTACAAGACCTAGTTCTTCCAACCAACTGCGACCTTGAGGAAAATTCGTCCACTTTGCGGGCGTCCGCAATCTAAGAAATTGGTTGAATACACGTACATACCTCCTGACAGGACGGCCTCCCTCTCCCGTCCATGCCAGTAATGTCTACAACAAGCCTACGTCCATGGGGTCGTTAACCTCCCCACCCCCCTCTTTGCCCCCCTACGCACTACGATGTTGGGGGGACGCAAGTTGCCCAGCTTGCGTCGCATGTTCCCGGTGTGTCGTTGCCTTGCACAACAAAGTATCGTACTGGTTAGTGGACAAGTGTTCTAGGACGTCCGCTACATTCTCTCAAAGAAAATTTCCCAAACCAAGTCTCCACGTTAAAACAGAGATGGGCCCAAGCTTTCGTCGCTCCTTGCTTTTTTCCCCTCCGGTTCGTCACCTCAAAATTTTTCTGTGAAGCAGTTGCTCATATGAATCCATATTCTAAAACCTCTGTGTTTCCTGTGGTGTTTCCGCGGCTGGCGACATGCAATTAGGGGCGCGTATGGACACAATCAACATATTTCCTTCAGCGTTAATCAACTTTAAAGTTATCGTTTACGTGACCTTGTTCCAGCGATATCACTCCTTCGGAAGATTTCTGTACACAGGCGAGAGAAATCGACAAAATCTTCGACGCAGCTTTGTCTTCTCCCCACCTTATTCCTGCGTCATCCCTTCTCATGCCTTCATCTCGCCATTCTTCTACAGGTAGGTGCACCCACCCCTCCCAGGGGATGTGCTGTTTGGCGACGTTGATACGCAAGCCACAGAAACACACGGATGCGCGCATTCATTGGGCAGACATTCGTCCCGTTGGATCTGGATGGTGATGTGATCTATCCCCGCCTGCGTGAAGACAGCTTGGGCTTTGTGCATCGCCATGTCTGGATCTGCGGCCTTGATGTGCACTGTCACCAGGGGCCGTCCCACGGACAACATCCACACGTGTAGATCGTGGACGTCGGTGACACCCTCGATGGCCAGGAGTTTGTCATGCAGGGCGTGCGGGTCCACGCCCTCCGGGACGCCTTCCAAGAGGACATGCGTGCTCTTAGCCAACATGCTGACCACGGAGTAGCATATCAAGATGGAAAAGACAATGGTACAAATCGGATCGACCACCTGCCAATGCGGCTTGAAGTAGATAATGACGCCCGCCAAAGCGACCCCGAGGGACTGGACCAGGTCGGTGATCACGTGCAAGTGAGCCGCCTCCAGGTTGATGTTCCGGCTCTTAGCCTCCTTCTTCGTCGTCGAGGCTTTCCCTCGCGTTCTGCTTATCTTCACCGGATCCTCGTGCGCCGCGAGCTTCCGTGCCGTCAGCCGGGTCGATGACCCCGTCAAGGCATCCTCCCCTTGCTCCTCCTCCTCCTCCCCGTCGCTGTGTGCATGGCCGTTGAGATGACACGACCCGTGGGCTTGCACAGCCACCCCTGAGGACGGCAGACTTCCATACGTGGTAGCCACCCCTGAGGACGACAGACTTCCATACGTGGTAGACATGGGTAGGACCATCCCTCCCTGCTTCCCTTCCTCCTCCTCATCCACTAGCAACGTCCCCTCCTCGCTCGTGGACGCGCTGCTACAGCGTGACTTCTGCCCCCGGCCAGCCTGGGACTTGTGAGAGCAGACGCTGTCACACGACGGAAACCTGACAGCGCCGCCTTGGTGCGTGTGCCCGTGCTGCGAGCCGTGGGAGTCATGGGACCAGACGCGTTTCTTGCCCGCCTCCACGTCCTCACCCTGACCGACATGCCGACGCCCCACCCCTTTCTCCACCCCCTCTTCCTCGTTCTCGTGCATGTGACTATGCCCGTGACTATGCCCGTGGCTGTGGCCGTGACTATGCCCGTGGCTATGCCCGTGGCTATGCCCGTGGCCGTGGCCGTGCTCATGTCCGAAAATGATCATCAGAACCACGTTGAACACCACACCTATGATCGCCACCATCATCATCAGAAATCCATCGATTGGTGGTGCTGTCCCTTGGAACCACGCCACGATGCGATGAATGCCCTCATAGACGAGATAAGCAGCCAGCATCACGATCACCCCCGTGTTGATCAAGGCCGAGAGCACCTCCGCACGCACCAAGCCATACGAGTGTTTGGTGGTGGAGGGGGTTTCCGACAGGTGGCTGGCCATGATCGCCGTGATGAAATTTGCCACATCCGTGAAGAGGTGGGCCGCGTCGGTGACTATGGCGAGGGAGCCGGCCAGGATCCCTCCCGCGATTTCAACGGACATGAACACCAGGGCGAACACGGTGGCCGCGATCAGCTTGGCACGCACGCGTCGTTGCTCCATCTTCGCATCGGCCCGTTTTTGCTGACTCTGAGCTTGCTTTTCATGCGCGGATGCGTGCGTGTGCCCCGTATGGCCGGACAATCCACCGCTGCCATGCGCGCAGGTGGCACTGTCGGGCTTATGATTGTGTCCATTTTGTCCGCCGCGACCCATCGCCTCTTCAATGGATGGGAGAGAACAGAACAGAAAAAGATTCATCAGATGAGTGAAAGCGTTAGAACACACAGGTCCCGGTCCGCAAGGAAGCCGAACGCCAGGGTGGCTCGAAAAACTTGGTGAGACAGAGCTCGCCTGAGGCAGGTGTCGAGAATCCATGCGATGGACCAACACGTAACAATCATGGGCGACGTGGACATTTCACGGGCAAAGAAGATTTTTGGTTATCAATTAGGCGCTTGAACGAGCGGGGAAACCATGATGACAATTTGATGATAGCAAGGACAATGTAACGCACCTTCCTTATCCTTGTTGTCTTCGCCTTTCCGCGCTCGCTGCGGGGAGAGGAGCTTTGACTGGAGGTCCTCTATGTTTGCAAAGATGGCGCGCGGTTCCTACGGGAGAAAAGGAGGTTATGTCGATTATGCGGTGAGCCCGGGAAATTTTGGCAGAAAACCAACGAAAAAGCTACATGAAAAGGCGAGATGGTGATGGCGAAAGCCCTAACCATTGACTGACATGCCCACCAAGACCACAGCGTTCCACAAAAGTCCAGGCCACAACATGCTCCCTTGTGCACCAACACATGACGTTAATGTACGCTTGAAAACAAGGGTCGGGACATAGGCTCAGAGTTCGTGGTTTGCACTGCGAGCAGTCGCGCTTCCGTTGACGCGGCGCGTGCTGAGAGGCCGTTGGGGCTGGCTCTGGCAGAGGGCGGAGAGGCTTTATACGTGCCAAAGATTTGGGAGGAGACGGACCGCGAGGGGGCGTGCGTGAGGCCAAAGGCAAAAATTTGTGGGAATATGGGAATAGACTTGTTGTACACGTTTTCGACAATCGGGGGGTTGTTGTGATGCATTATGAATTGCTAGGACTTTCGAGCTTGCGCTTGCGCTTACCCCCCAACTACGGAAAAACGTTCCAACAAGTAGAGACAATCTTGCCTTGCTACAGATAAGATGACACTGACATGTATTTGTATCTAAAGTGGGGTTCTCTGGTTTGTTTATTATATAGAAAGTAAAAGGTTTCGTAAATGTGATGTATGAGGGCAAACACGTGGAAGAACAAATGCGCTGATACCGATCAGGCGAAACTAATTTGTTTTTTCCCTCTCCTTTTCATGCACGTTTGATGTCCTCAATTCCATCCACGAATATTGCCAACCTGTCTCAAAAAGTTGAATCGTTGCTCACGGCTCAGTAATGGACGCAAGGGTGGAAAGCCTATAAACCAGAAATTCAAGGTGCTGCAAAAGAAATCAGTAAACATACCTCCATCTGCGTCTTTTCCAGGCCCAGCTGTTTGAATTTTAAGTCCCGTATGCGCCACATTGAGACAATCCAGCCATCTGTTTGCTTAATGCTTGTATTGCCTCAAGGAATCCTTGAGAGCACTCTTGCATCAATCATCCCGCGCATACTCCACGTCTATCTCCGGCGTCCGGCCATTTTGCCCTTCTTTTGTTGTTGATACATAAGCTGCTCTTGAGCTACTGTGTGCATGGTGTAGACAAGGGTTGTACGGTCAACAATGCTCTCTCCTTAGCCAGACCCTCCTTGTTCCTTCGTCCCCTCCGCTCTCTCTCTTCATTCCCGGTCTCTACTCACAAGCTGCAGCCTCTGCGTCCTGGATATACTGCTGCCATTCCGCGAACGTGATGGCATTGTCACCATCCTTGTCGAACTCATCGAATGAGGGGTAGTCGTACTTGCTGTACTCGGGATTCGCGGCCAGATATTGACGCATGTACTGGTCGAACTATGGGAGCACGGGCAATCGAACAGGTCATGAGCTTAATGCATTCGGAACATGGAGTCCCGGTGTTTTATTCCAGTCACTAAATTAGTAGCCAAGCTCTACTCAAGGTTTTTGAGGTCCCTTGGCCCTGAGGGGTCGACGGACACGCCCGGCATGCACTTCTCGCAAGTTCGATTCCACGCTCTCTCCCACACGCCCTCTCCCCCGTATACCTCCCGCCGCGTGATCTTGTCGTCGCCATTCAGATCCGGCTGCTTGAACTCTGCATAGTCTTGTTGAAGTGAAGCTGACGGAGACACCATGGAGAGATCAACTGGGATGCCAGCTTCTCCCATAGCATTCTAGGGCGTGAAAGAAAACGGGTGTGTAAGCGTAAATAAGCAAAACAAACAAGTTTGCAATGACAGGGATCTTTGCGCGACATCATTCCACATCGTTTTAGCCCCAAGCGCGGTAAGTCGCCCGGCAAGCACTGCCTGTCCTAGAGGGTGGCTCGTCCGCGACCCACTTCGTCGCCGTCTCCAGCAACCCTCGCCTTCTTCTTCTCATTCCTCCCACACCCAGAGCTGTTCTCTCCTCACGTGATGACCACCGCGCTCCAGCTCACCTCGATGTACTGGAGATGCTTGTACTTCTCCACGTATTCCTCCTGCTTTCTTTCCAACACGTCTTCGTACTGCTGCCTAACCGAGCGAATGGCGTCCTCTACCCGCTTCTCCTGGTGCTGAGGGAAGCGGAGAGATGCACAGAGATCGCTTGTATGGGTCAAATTTTCACATCCTCTATTTTTCACGCTTTTTTTGACACCGCTTATTCCAATTTTCCACTCATGCACACATCGGGTGAGGATTTGCATAGGCGAGAGGGGGGCCATGCATACCAAGCTACCCATGTCTAAACGTACCGCCAAATCTCTTTCATACTTCTGCTTCATCTTCTTGTTTTTACTCCGATAATTCCATCCAGACAACCAATACCCCGCCAGAACACCTCCCGCAATTGCTGTATACGTAGCACGCCTGTCAGAGGGAATAGCGTGAGGTGCGCATGGTTGCAGTTTTTGGGAAAAGAGTCAATGCACTTATGCAAAGGCTCTTTTTCCTGTCCAAACATACAACGTACTTGTTCTCCTTTCCCAGTTCAATGGCATTCGGGCCTGGAGGTCGTCTCCGGGGAGGACCGCCAGGCCCGGGGTACCGGTGCAGCTGCTGTTGCTGTTGCCCTACTGCGGTCTATGGATGGTAGGAAGCATTCGTTGTAGTAAGCCTCGTTACGCATGGCTACTCTATGCCATGTGAAGTGCTACGAAGGGATCCATACCTGTACGAGGAAGAGAATGCTCACGAGGAAGAATTTGTGGATTCCAGACGATGCGTTGCCCCGCCTGCTAGCCATGTTGCTGCTGCCCCTGGACTAGAATCCTTCGCTTTGTTTTTCAGAACTGACTTCCTCGATTGTCCGTTCAAATTTACGGCCGTGCGAGTCTGGCACAACCTGAGATGGCGTGTGACATACAGGAATCTGCGGTGAGACAGAAGTCAAGTCTTGAAAGCAGTGGCGTTGATCTCTGCACGGGGAGGCAGGAAAAGCTCTCGCATCCGCTCGCTCGAACCCTCTCGGCCGCACACAATAACCTCCTGCTCCATTTTAGGTTTACTGTGGTCAAACCACTGCTAGAGAATTGAAGTCCACGTTGTGTTGGTATAAGCAAATTAAAAATACAGATTTAATGCGATGACATGTGCGTGATTGATTTTTTTGGGGCGCGTCCGTTCCTGATTGAAGTCATTATGTATGCGTCTGCTATGCTGCAACTATCCCATACCTCTGCCTATTGCTTCTCTCTTCGTCGATAAGATTCACGTTCCAGACTTCGCGTAGGTGATCATAATAAATTTAAAGTTTGTCGAGCACGGCTGAAAGGATGTATGAGACATGGAGCGTGAGACTCCTCCTGTCAAAATAAATTATACTTACAGTGTCCTTCACCTCCCTCTAGTTTCCTTGCTTGCCTTGAAAGCTGTCCAATCCTGCTTGTCTACAGCCCCTTGTTGTAGTAAAAGACAGTTGGAACTGGATTCATTTTCTTTGCCTTTTCCTGTAACTCTGGCTCGATCTGACTTAGCGAAATGGACGCTTCTTGAGGGAACAGTGCGCAGCACAAAGGTGTGGAGAAGGCGAGGAAAAGACCTGTCATGCCCACCATAATAGGGGCACCGAGACTAGGAGTCGCACGCAGTGCAGTCGTTTGTTCCAACCGCACCATGATCACGGGAGGGATTACCATCCCGGGTGTAGCCATCAAAATCCTGGAGGGCACAACTTGGGCGACCGCCGTCTTGGCGGCCTCTTTGCTCTTACCCAGCACCTCCCCCTCCTGCGTCTTAATGTCGATCCCCTCCATCAGCTCCCGCTGCCGCATCAAGGGAATGTTCACGCAATTAGCAGCAGCCACTGCGAGTAGAGGCACAAAACGTCCAATCATCCCCTGGCTCAATTTTGGATTGCGAGCGATAAGACGGTTGAATCCAACAGCCGTGGCCACAGAGGCAGCTGTAGCGGCCACGTATGCCTGACCTAGCTGTTCGGTGGTCACACCTGCTGACGCATTGCGGTTTGAGTAATTGACGATGGCATTAAAGCTTTGGTTCACCCATTGCCAGAATACAACCGCCGGTATTGAGCGGTAGAACTGCATCATGCATCCGGTAATGACCATATTTCCTGGCACTTGAAACGACATTCTGCCTGGCAAGAAAAGCTTCTCGCCAGTCTCGGGGTGATAGGCAGAGTCATACAGGTGCTTAGCTTCCCACACCTGTTCATCCGTCGTCCCCGGGGGCTCCGTGCCTGCTTTGTACTGCTCCAGAAGCGTCTTGGCACGGTCCAGCTCCGCATCTGAGGCAAGACTGTTGAGAGGATTAGTTGTGCTGAAGAAATGGCGAGCACGGCCTTCGAAGGTGCTTTGGTCCCATCGAGGCTGTCAAATTGTGGGCGGACGAAAGGATTTGACCTGAGTGAACCATTTCAAACATCATATGGCCGTCCATTGTATACAAATTTTCCTATTCAAGGCTTCCTTGTATGGGCCAAATCACCACCATCTATCTCCTGTCAAAAACTTTCTCGATGCAATGCCGGGACTAAGTCACCTGGCCTTTCCGACGCGTCCCTTCGAATCACACAGCATCCTCCCTGAGTTCATTTTTTCTGACAAAGCATTCTGGACCATGCTCTAGGACGAGCAATCATCTACAACCTTGTTGGTCCCTTTACAGTCATCATTTACCTTGCTCAAATCGATTCGCGGCACTTTAGGAGGCTCAGGCTCCACTGGCTTCTCGGGCTTGGCTTTGCCCTTGCCCCATCCAAACACCATGTTGTCTGTTTGTTCGAAAAAAAAAGCAAAGCGCAGATGATAAGTATGAACTACGCTCTGTGGCGGATGTTTTTGAGGAGGACATGAGAGCATGAGTATCCAATCGTAGCCATGTAAATGCCCCATTCAACATGATATCGAAGGGTTTCGACTCCGGGAAAAGCCTCCACGCCCCCCGCCGCTTTTGTACTCAAGATGCAGTTGTTCGAAGAGTAGCGTTCCATCATGACGAAGTATCAATCTAACAGTTGTCCATGCAACAGAATTGCTGGACTCGGCGACGACCTCTTGTCATGCAAATTTGCCACCGAACCGGCGGCGCGCCGGCGACAGGGAGCGGAAGGCAAGGTGGCCACTGACCGCATGGGCCAGGGAGCCAGGAGGTTATCCTTTCGCTATCAATGTTGAATGGTCCCTAAAGCATGGAGACCAGAGACTATCCCTGTGCCATTAACTAAAGGGTAAACCCCTCCCATGAGAAAGAAAAATGTATGTTCCGATGGGACTGGGCAGTCTTTTTGGACGTCAAAAGGGCCTGCTTACAATGAGTACCCGAATTGTACTGTACAACAAAAAAACTCTCATGCTGTTAACACTGCAGTATCGTGTACAATTTTCCGATATTGATACTTTGTTATTATCTAGGCGCAAGTCCTTCATAGTATTTGCCAGATTTAGACGTAGATGGGCGTGCTGACCAAGGCATCAATGTAAGGAATAATGGCAACTCGAGTGAGCAGATAGAAAAGTACACCCAAGCCTATAGAGATGGGTAGAGCAGGCAAAGCTTTACGGAATACACTCAGGAGGACAAGCGTGGCTCCTAGACCCGCGATTATTACAAGAAAGCATGCCGCACAGGTGGCAAAACCGTACAAAGCAGCCTTGCCGACCAGCACCGAATAGAAAACGAAATCTCCCAAGCCCAATTTGATGGATCGCTCTTGCTCCGGTGTCCCTCCCTGGTGATGAGAAGAGGAGGATAAACCTTCCGATGGACCGTGGCCTCTACCACTTTCTCCCCTTTCTCCCCTTTCAGACTCGCCCCCATGCTCATTCCCACCTTCCACGGGGCTCCCCATCCCATCCTCCAGGAGGGTTTCCCCTCCCTGTGACCGAGAAACCCGACGGAGGCTGCGGGACGGGTGAGGAGGGTGGTGCTGACCGAGGTGAGTACCTCCAGGACTACTCTGAGTCCCGTCCAGCAAAGGGTCGAGAGGGCTAGGAGGGCTGGTGCTGTGCACAGTGTGGGCCTGACTACCCAAGGCCATAGCAGGCGAGAAGGCCCCATCATCTCCAACCGGGGCCTGCAAACGCACGTCATCCCCTTCGCACCCTCCATCCAAACTCCCTGCACTTGCCAGTGCGCCCGTTGCCCTTTCGCTTCCGCGCAAGGCGGTCGAGGGGGGTATTCGATGGTGGTGCCGAGCGTGTCCGGGCAGCTCGGCCTCGTACAGTAACCCTGGCATGGGCTCATTGTACTCTTGCATGAGCCCCACCAGGTACCGAAGCGGTCCGCAGGGCGTGAGGACCGCGCATAGATCGTAGAGCGCCAAGACGACCAGGAGCGCCCATCCTGTCCATTCCTCGAAGCGCGATAGCTGCCACGCCATGATGACGCTGATCATGACCAAGTAACCTTGGGTGACCCAGGTTGGGATCCCTTTCTGGTAGAAGATGGCAACCACGCCGACAAATGCGAAGTTGTAGAGAACTATCACAAACGTGAAGTAGTCGCAGGGCAGGTCCCACCTTATTAAAGCAGTGTACCACAGCAACCCGCCCATTAGGCCCAACAACATAGTACTGCTAAGAGCCATGTACCCAAACAAACATTTCATGCATCGAAACTTGTACAAAAGGACTACCACGAACGTGGCGCCGCAGATGACTCCAACTATGGTGAGGGCATTCACCAAAGACTTGCCTAGCTTGACCGAATTGCTGTCTCCGCCGTTGCCATCCGCGTCACCGTCGTCGATGGCGTATACGCTTACTCCCTGATCCTCGGTGGCAAACGCCACATTCACAACAACCAAGCTTGCCAGAAACATGGTCAACGCGACAGGCTTAAGCACTGCCCAGAAGGAGTTGGCCGAGTAAAGGACGTCTTCAATGTCAAGGCCCTCTGCACGGGACACGTCCGCGAGGGGTAGCTGGGGTGAGCGACCTTCGTAGGATGTTGATGTGGGTTCACGGCGGACATGGCTGGCAGGCAAGGAATCGGGCAAGGAGGGACTTGTCCGCGACATGAGCTGTTGTCAGTGGAAATAAAGCCGGGCATCAAAAATTGAAAAGGCAGGAAATAATGGGCGAGGCGGCCTAAGTCCTCGCGCTGATGATGATCGCCGAGCCTCTGGCACCGACGGTGTCCTCCGCGCGAAAAACAACGTCAATGCTTGGGTATGAAACATCTATACCCTCAGGTGGCAGACTCTTCATGCTAAACTTCGATCTCATCAAGCAATTCAACGGGCTTGAGGGTGCTATACGCGCCGATTTCTACAGACGAAACGACAGGCGTGCGTTCTCCGGGTCGCCTTCCTTGTGCTCTTTGTGCCATCCTCATTTCTTGTTATGCTTCCACCATATCAAAAGACGTCTACCCCTACGGCAAGTTAATCGTTTCCAGATCGGTAGTAATATTTAACTTTTATACACAGGCGTGTGGAAGTGTCAATGGGATTCGCCAGGTCCTTCATCGGCAAGCGGCATGTAAAGACTCTTATGACCTCGGTGGGCGGAAGCTTAGCGATACTCCTTTCTACTGACCGCGAGGACAGAAAGAGATTCGCACAAGCCCAAGCCCCTGGTATGGCAAGAGATCTTGATAAATGGTCTCAAGTGGGTCTACCAGGCGGCGAAACCACGTACATGTTCCGTGAAAACTTCGTCGTATGCTACGATGCCCGCACCCGGAACCCAAGATGGGTCATGGAGCGGATCACTAGAGATACCTGCAGAGGCGAAGCAGACCGACGTGTGGTTAGCTTTTATGAAGAAGAAAGCATAGACCCGAGTTTTCGCAGCAAAAACAGCGACTACCTCAATTCGGGTTACGATCGGGGGCATATGGCGCCTGCAGCCAATAATCGAAGCTCGGTCAAAACAATGGAAGAGACGTTCACGCTGGCCAATGTCTCGCCGCAGGTGGGGGGAGGTTTCAACCGAGACTATTGGGCGAGGGTTGAAAAGTTCACGCGGGACTTGACCAAGCGCTGCCAAAGCGTGTACCTCGTGTCGGGACCCTTGTTTCTGCCCCGACAAAAGCAGGCGGGTGACGCGCCTTTTACAAGCAACCCTACCTCCAAGGCCCGATTCATCATGTCATACGAGCTCCTGGGTGACCCTCCTGGACTGGTGGCCGTGCCAACGCACTTTTTCAAATGCGTCTTGGCGGAAGTGGAGGGCCGATACCTGGTCGCGGCCTTCGTCTTGCCCAACGCTCCCATCCCGCCGGAGGTGCCCTTGACACGCTTCCTGGTCCCTCTCGAGAACTTGGAGCAAGCGGCAGGGGTGCGTTTCTTCGCCCAAGCGCTTTCCCAGGAGGATAAGGAGCGACTGGACGGACGCGTGCAACTGCTGCGGGGTACCTTGGGAGGGGAGGAGGGAGGGATAGCAGGACTCTTGGCCGCCCAAGCCCCCTCCACGGCCCTTGTGACGCGGGAGGGCTATGGACACGACTCGGGGCGATGGGGAAAAGGGAGAAATAAAGGTGGGCTCCGGCTCAATTTGGCGGGGCCCGAGCATCTCTGCGAAGCATTGGCTTGTCAGCTTCCGCCCGAGAGGTTTTGGGAGCTTACCGATGGCAGGGCCGGGGGGGGAAATGGGGGGGGACGGCGGAAACGAGGGGGTGACACTACGGAGTCTTCGAATTCGCTGACACCCTGGTGAATATACGAGAGGCCTTGCATACGACGTTCTAGGTCAAGTCGATGGCTCGGCGGAGTTGTTTGGGTGGTTGTTAGCACAGGCGCTCTCGGCTCGCGTGCTGAAAGCATCATTATCGCAGGTAGCGGACCCTTCCGAGCAAATAGAGTTGTTACAGTCCGTTTCATTCCTTTAAAATGCCAAAGTTTAGACGTACTTGCTTTGTGACATGTTATTTTTCCCTATTCTCGCCACCTTTCCTCCCGCTCCACCCCGTCGGAAAGGCCAGGGGGAAGCCAATACACCACTTGGTTCCGACCCAGGAATGGCAAAAACTCTCGTTTGGACTGCCCCTCCGCCCAAGGCACCGGCTTCGCCAACAGGTACTCTACCAGGTGCTCGTAGGTCTCCACTTCCTCCCCTTGTCCCGGACAGGCCCCATCACCCCCTCCTCCCCGGCGAGGCCGTCGGCGGTGCGGGAATTCCCGGGCAAAGACGCAACACGGAAGGCAGGCCACCGGTTTCTTGAACGCAAAGGCGGCGTCAAAGCACACGTCCGTGGCCTGGTCCGGGTGCATGCCCACCACCATCGAGCATCGCCTCAGGATGTCCCACAACCGCTCAGCCTGACTTTCGGTAGTGGGGCCCTGTCTCTCGCGCAGGCCCTCCCCCTGCAAAGACGCCATGCCGCCCTCTCCCTCCGTATCGTCCGTCCTACCAAAGTCCGTGGGCATGGTGCACTGGACGCGCTCGATCCCTTCGAGACCTCTTCCCTGTCGCAGCAACTGCCTTCTCACCTTTTTCCTATACTGGGTCTCCCGCGGGTCCACAATGGTGCATCGGATTTGGTATTTCCCCCAAAGTCGACAAGAGACATCGCCTTTCCCCCCCGCCACGTCCACCACCCCGCTCCCTGCTGCCAGCCTTTCTCGGCCATAGGTCTTCACCAGCCAGTCCGCAAATAAAATGGCGCGAAAAGCTTTTTTGGACTTGTCTTCTGGCGAGTGGCCGTCCCCCTCTAGGTGGGAGGCTCGCGCCCGCTCCCGACGGCGCTTGGCCAGCCAAGCTGCATAGTACTGCGCGTGTCGTCCCAAGGGGGGATGGTAGTTTGGGCACCCGTTGGCGCTGTAGCACCGTCCTTGTGTAGCGACCCAATACTTGCAGACCTTCTCTAACAGCGACTCTATCACTTCCTCACTGCCCTCCTTGTTGACAAGAACACAGCCGTCCTGAGTATAAACGGACAGTGTATGCTCTCCGTTCGAGACAACATTGGGTGTCTCAGTCGGCCATTCCAAGGCGAAGCCCAAGCGAGGATTATGTTTGTGGAGGGCTTTCCAGGACTCGATCACCCGGAGTGCACGCGCCTCCAAGACCAAAAATTCACGGCTCGTATCCAGACACCCCTCAACCTCTAGAATATCACCCATGCTTACGTCGTACATCAGTCTTTTAGCCTCTGCCTTTTGAAGCTTCGCGAGGCCCTCAGAGCGTAGGAGGCACTCAAGGCGAATGATCTGGTCACCGCGCGTTCCGTTAGTAGTCGAGACGTCCACCAAATCAAAAAAAAGCATACACTTTGCAAAAGGTCGACGAGAGCATACACGACCCCTTACAATGAATTTCACGTCGCATGGTGGGACTCTTGGCACGGTGGAAGAGCTTAACGACGGCGCTATTGAGGCCTCCAGAGGAGGGGAGGTTACCACTACAAAAGGCTCCATCTCCGCGTAAATTTTGCAACGAGGAAAAACACCCATGCTCACAGGCTGGTGGCGTTCCTGTTTCGATTATGACGATGGTGCTTTGCTTGCTGAGACAAAATATAATTTGAATACATCTCCTCACTTCTGTGGGATGCATTGCCACGAAGCCTTTCAAAGGTACGCGCGACGAACACGGAGCGCGAGTTTTGCTTGGGCTGTATTTTCCTCCAATCGGCGCAATTTGATTTATGACTCCATTTATTGCTACAGATATATGAGTCCAAGCAGTGGAAGAATGGGTAGCGGCGGCTGGGTCACGTCGGACCGCCTCTTGCAACTTTTGACCGGTAGGTTTGAGATGGCCATGGGGTTGCCTTTCATGTATACACCCCAACCGTGCAGGGGGGATCTTCACCTGCATTATGACAAAATTCATGCCCTACAGCATCCTCACAGCACGCAGCAATGGCCGCAGATCGACTGGCGGACATGGCCAGTGAGCTTTCATCATGCAAACCACTTGAGCCATCAATCTCCTCTACCCCCCAAGTCGATCTCTTGTGGCGCATTGCCAGCTTCCTTTTCCGCAAACGATGGGAGACACGTGTAGCAGCTGCATTAGCGTTGGAAAAGGTCAGTTCCGTCATTGACGTGGCGGGCTTGTTACATTGCCTTTTCGGGTTGAGGTTGCCCACGGGGACTGACCCTCTGGGTGACACTGCCATCGATTCTGGAGGAGCCCGCCCTGTTTTTCCTGTCGGTCTCGCCTTACTTCGCTTCGAGACCCTGGATATTGCCCGAGTCTTGGCAGAGGGCGAGCTGTTGGTGGCCTCAACGGGACAAGAATACCAGTTGAAAAAGGCGCGGTCGGGGATGTCGCGGGAGGAGCTCGAGCGCCAAAAGGCAGAGATTTTAAAACGCCTGGGCCTGTTTGACGGAAACGGCGACGAGAGAACTCATCGGGCTTTGGCAAGGGCCAATGAAGCAAGGTCGTCCAAGGACGCTTTGTCGCGCTATGGTGTGGAGGAAGAGGATTTGGTGGGCACGCCTGGTTCGCAGGAGCAAGGAGCCGGCGACCCGCATGGCGAGGGCCTACCACCAGGAGCCCCGGGAAAAGCCGTGGACGTGGCCGACAAAACGACTAGGTCAATGCGTAGGGCAGGGATGTCTTCAGGCGGCGGTGGCGGGAGCCTCGGCACCGGTCATGAGACGGCGGGGACCAAGCAATCCGTGGAGCGCCAGCGTGGGGCCCTTGGACAACCTGCTGAGGCCCCAGAGCCTAGTGAGGTGCATGCACTACCCTGGCTGGCTGAGCACTTGAGCATCCGGCTCTTCGACCGCAACTGGGAGACCCGGCATGGAGCGGTCTTGGGCTTGACGGCCCTGTTCAAAGTCTGGCGGAGACGGCGGCGGGACGCCTGGACTAAGGCGATCGCGGGCTGGTTGGACGCGTGGGGGGAGGATGTGGCCTGTCGTTGCCTCTGCCTCTTGGCGTTAGATCGCTTTGGGGACTACAGCGTGGGATCGATGGTGGCACCCGTGCGCGAGGTGGCGGGCCAGCTGCTGGCTTTGGTTCTGTTGGGCGACTTGGACGAGGGAAGCGGGGCTTCGCCGAAGCTGGACGGGGCGCACAGGCGTTGTGAAGTGGATCGCCAGAGAGCGCAATTCGAGGCAGTGCTGGGTAGACTGAAGATCCTGACGGGGGATGGAGAGGCGGACGGTCGGTCTGGAGATGAGAGCACTCGGGAAGCGAAGAGAGGAGGCCAGCCAAGGATTCGCGAGGGGGGCGAGAGGGCGCCAGTCGCTCAGCCAAGGGCAAAAAGGAGGCGGAGGTCGAGTGAAACAGACCAGCGCACGGTCTCTAACGACATCACAACCCCCTGCTGGGCTCGCGTTTCAGTGGCCTCGTCCGCGGTGAGCTGGGAGACCCGGCACGGGGGCTTTGTGGGTCTCAAATATCTGGTGGCCGTGGCCTCTGACACGGTCCGTATCCACGCCTGTGATCTGCTCCATTGGGCGTGCGAGGGCCTGGATGATGAGGTGGATGACGTGCGCGTCGCTGCCGCTACTGCCGGTGTCAGCCTTGTGCAGTGCCTAAAGAGGCAAGGAGGATGCCCGGCACCACAACTTCCCTCGGAGAACCTGGAGCTCGTGCTCCGCCCGGTAGTCCAAGCCCTTGTGGGAGAGGCTGGGTCCCTAGACCTGTGCGCTGGGTGCAGGGCGGAAGGCCCGCTGGCAATGCCCGACGAATGCCTTGCCCACATGACCGAGAATGCGACCTCCTCCTACCTTGTCGTTTTTTTCCGTCTTGCCAGTAGCGCATTGCAGCTGGTCAAGGACACTGACGTGGCTCCCGCCACCTGGGATGTTCCCCGCACGAGCGCGAACCCACCCCTGCTCTGTGGCTGGTGTCGTTGTCCATGTCACATCGCACTCCCCACCACGTCCCTCCCCGGAAGGCGGCCGGGGAACAAAAATCGTGTCCGAGCAAGCCCCCTTCAAATCAGGCCCTCCCACCCCTTCTTTGCCCTTTTGCTTGTTGGTACAAGACACTCCCAGCCGACTGTCCGCGCCGCTGCCGTCGACCTCCTAGGGACATTGTTGCAGTACTGGTCAAATGTCATGGACCGAGCACAGGGTGAGCCATCGAAAGATAGCTGGTCATCCGAGTCCCTGCGCGACGTGGCAACGGCGTTGCCTGATATGACGTGGTGGGTGCTAGTTACATTGTCCGAGGGGGTGAGAGAGAACGGCAAGGGCAATCAAGATGTGAACTTCGACAAAATTGCGGAAATTTGGAGGTCGATCACATCTATGCTAGGCCCATCAGCCGCTGGAGATGTGCTCATTTCAAGCGTGAATCGTTATCTCGACGGAGATTTGAGCGTGCCTGAGTCATCAGGTTCAGGCGAAAATTGTCGAGCAATCACGCGGACGAGCAAAGCGATCGTGCTCCTGGGTGGAAAGAGTCCGAGCGGCACAAGAGACAAGGGATTGACGTTGGTTGTTGAAGCTGTGCGAAAGCCGGGCACTGCATTTGAACGGGCAGCTCTGTTGCTGGGACAATGGCATGAAGAGATGCAAACGGGAAAGGAAAAGGGTGAAGGCAGGATTGTGCTCTGGAACGCATTCAATACAAATCTGCTTCGCCTCAAAGCATCTGCACCTGAGCCCGATCCATGCGAAAGTCGACGATGGATGATGGCGGCAGCCGTCGCCTTGGTACAGGGAGGGGTGCGAGCAGATTTGACGGAGATGCAAGACATTGAAAAACCGGGTATCCTTTTCTGGGCTTTGATGGAAGCCATCAAAGAGGAGAAAGACAAAATGCGCCAGACACTGGCAGGAGGGGCCTTAGTGCGCCTCGGGTTGGGGGCTTTGAACTGCGGTCGAGGGCAAGAAGGGTTTGAAAAGGCCGTGAAGAATCTGTGTCTCCTGGCCTGCTTGAAGGAGCACGGCCGGGACCTGCCCGCGAGGGTCGGGGCACGGGAGGCGCTGAAGCAGCTTGCTAGTAAAGTGGACAATCCATTCGTGTATTTTGGAGGTCCGTCGTTCTGGGGTCGCTTCCAGGCTAGCATCAAGCCTCGTCCTCGCTGGCTCGTCGGCGAGGGTTGCCTTCGCCATTGGGAAAAGATAGACGCTTACGAGGATGAGTTGGGGAACTTGAAGGATGATGAGGACAAGTTCGAGATGTGTGACCAGTTGAGGATATCGCCGGAGGATGCCATCCGCGTAGTGATGGTGGTAACGCCCGCGGCTCCGGAGGCCTTCATGGCTCAATTAGCCTTTTGCCTCCCAGCTTTGGTTCGTCGCGCCACCATGGACGAAGTCGATGATGTACATAACACCAAGCTCGTGAATATGCTGGCTGCACGAGCAGCCAGTAACATTTTCAAGCAAGTTCCTCTCACGGACGTAGCTTTGAAGGCCCATGAAATGGCTCTAATCCTGGACCACTCTCTGCGCCGACGTCGCAGCCCCCGGGAAGAAGATAAGCGGCCGCGGGCTGCATTCTGCCTTTTTGAAGTCACGAAAGCTTTGACAGAGTCGCCTGGACCCAGACACGTGAAAGCTGCTCTACCATTTCTGCTTCCAGTGGCGATGGCGACGATTGTAGATGACAATGCGGAGGTCCGCCTTTACGGTCTGCAGAGCTTCAATTTGCTCGTTGGGGTAGTGCCCCTGATGGAACCCAAAGACTGGTTTGTGGAAAGCAAAAGAGATCATAGCTGCAAAAAGGAGGGCTTTAAGACTACTAGCACGTTCGAGTTGCGTCAGAGCGCACTCCTACACCTCCTACTAGGTGGTCAGGTCAAGCTTGCACACGCATCAGAGGGCTCTCAGGGGAAGAAATTACTGACGCTGCCGGACCGTCTGCCCTCCTTATTCCGGAAGGGACTTGTTCTTCGTCCTTATCAGTGGGACGGAATCATGTGGCTGACTCTCCTTCGACGGGCAGGTCTGCACGGGGCCTTGTGTGATGACATGGGACTCGGGAAAACCTTGCAGACCCTCGTAGCAATGGCCGTGGCGCGTTGCGAAGCAGAGGATGGAGGGAAAGAAGGGGAAGATCAGGTCGAGCATTGCAGACCGCAAATTCTAGCTCATTCCTTGCCATCTCTAGTTCTTTGCCCAGCGACTTTATCAGGGCATTGGTACTTCGAAGCTCGGCGTTTCCTCTTACCCGAGACCGTCGTGACGGTGCAATATGCAGCAGGTTTGTCTTCGTTAGAAAAAGAACGTGCACTGGAAGGACTTGACAGTCGCCACCTGGTTGTTGCATCCTACGAGATGCTTAGACGAGATAATGCCTGGAAAGGAAGTATGCAACAGGCTGAAGAGGTGCGGGAAGGAGGGGCAAGAGAAGGCAGGGGGCTCTTAATGAGGCAAGCCTGGAACTACATCATTTTCGATGAAGTCCACGTTTTAAGGGGTGGTGAAAGGACCTTACTGGGAAAAGCAGTGCGAAATCTGCGCGGGCAGCACCGGTTGGGCTTGACCGGGACACCCTTGCAGAATCAAGTGCAAGACGTGTGGGGGGTATTCGATGTCCTGATGCCCGGTTTGCTGGGGACCAAGCAGGTATTCGAGCGGAGCTATGGCCGACCCATTGGCAAGGCTACGATGCGGAGCGCTTCAGCCGATGCGACGGCCGAGGCCTTGGGAAAATTGGATGACTTGCACACCCATCTGTTGCCTTTCCTTCTGCGTCGGGAGAAAGGAAAGGTGTTGAAAGATCTACCTCCCAAGACTGTTACGGATCTAGCCTGCGAGCTGACTCAGTTGCAACGGGAGATGTACGACGGCCATTGCCACACAAAACGAGCAACAGAGGTCCTGACAGGGCTGCAAGCACTTGTAGATAGAGATGATGGAGCGGCGAAGGGAAGGGAAGGAGTGGACCGAGAATCCCTCAAAGAGCAGCTAGGAGCGCAAGCTTTGAGATTGCTACAGTATCTGAGATTGCTTTGTGTGCATCCTGCTTTAGTGTTGGAGTCAGGAAGCAGGGTCCGGGGACAGCTGCTGCGGGAGATAGAGTGTTCAGGTAAAATGTTGGCTTTGCAGAACTTACTCTTCGCATGCAACGTCGTAAAAGATCTGGAGGAGGGAGACGGAGGATCCAGGGATGGAGGCAACGAGGAGCAGGCTATTGACGGAAACGTCATAGGCTTTTGTGCGACAGAGGGCATGCTCGAAAATTTCGAAGATGGCGTAAGTCAAGGAAGTGGTGGCATGGGACCGGAGGGAGAGGATGAACATATTTCGCAGGAAGGAGAATCTGAAATCGAAGACATTCCACGTATGCACACAAATTTACGGGCACAATCCCCGAAGGCCATCGAATCTACCTCTGGCTTTCCGTCTGATTTTCGCGAAGATCTCCACCGCTGCCTCATTTTTGCGCAGCATCGCGTCACACTTGATGCCATCGAGACATCTATATTGGCGCGGGCTCAGTGGAATCCGGCCTACGCGGAATTAGAGGATGCGAGCAGCAGACCTGAAACAGGCACCGGAGAGGATAGTGGCAGTACCATCGGTTGTGAGACGAGGTCAGCTGCTTCTATGAATTTCACGACTGGGACACGCTACCTCCGCTTGGATGGCAGCGTTCCAAGTTGGAGACGGGAGTCGTTGGTACAGCGTTTTAATCAAGATAAATCCATTCCCCTCATGCTCTTAACCACGCGTGTCGGGGGGCTAGGCCTGAATTTGACGGGTGCAGACGTGGTAATATTTGTAGAGCACGACTGGAATCCTGCGGTAGATTTGCAGGCGATGGACCGCGCGCACCGAATAGGGCAAAGCCGCCCTGTTAATGTTTACCGGCTTGTGACCCGGGGTACGGTGGAGGAGCAAGTCATGGCATTACAGCGTCGCAAACAACACCTGGCTGATGCAGTGGTAACAGAACAAAATGCGTCATCGCTCACGGTTGGTGCAGGCATGTCAGCGGTTCTTGACCTTGTGGCGGGATCGATTACGGGCGACAAGTCCCAAGAAAGTATTGATTTTTTTGGAGTGGGGACCACCAATAAAGATGGAAGCGGGGGGGAAATGGCAAAGGGTTTGTCGTCATTAAGCGCTGGTGTGCTTTCTGAAGAACCTTGGGGGGAAGAGCAATACGATTCATTTGCTGTGGAACGATTTCTGGCCGACGTCGTGGCTAACTCGTCAGAAATCGCTTGATTGCTTGCGTAAGGGAACGAGATTCATGGCACTTTGTGTACGATTGGTGTATGTAAGATAAACAGAAAATGAGGGACACAGGGTGAAAAGCATTAAAGTAACGTGCCACCAGTAGTATGTATAAATGTAAACACGCCTCTTTCTTGAAATTTGCAGTGTCCGACTCGAAATACTTTTAGGTCATCAATGTCTAGATTTTGGTCAATACTTTGCAAAGTTTAAAATTTGTCTTTGAAAAAGAAGGGGAGAATGATGCGGGCGGGCGAAAAATACAATACTATAGGTTTGTGCCTGGTAGGATGCATGCACTAAGACAGCTGGCGTCACACCACCATGTTATTTGACATGTCGGCACTTCTCATATGTCTTCCCGCTGCAAGAAAGGCTGAGGCACGTTTTTCCCTTGCACGACATCATCGTCATATGTCATTCCTCGGCCTTTCGCAAACATACACCGAGAGGCCTTTGGCACATCCAGGTCTTCTGGGAGGCCCAAAGGCATTTTGCCGTCAGGACATGTATCACCACATAGAATGTCCACTATCCCATATCCTCCCTCGCTGCCTGGCAACCATGCATGAAGCAACGCATCAACCCTCGCCCAATTGTCGCAGTCGAGTAGGGGGCGACCAGCCAATTGCACAACGATCACGGGGACACCTCGATTCGTCACTCTCTCCACCATCAGCTGCTCCTGCGCTGTTATGTACAAGTCTGTCCTATCACCGAACCATTCTGCGTAGGGTGGGTCCTCGGCGACCACCAATATGACCATCTGGTGCTGATCTGGCTTAAAACCTTCGCCAGCGGCATCGTATGTTACTTGAGTATCTGGCAGTCCTTCTCGCAACGCAGAGAGGATGGTGGTGCCAGTTGTGATGGGGCCACAGGCTCCCTGCCACGACGTTGACCAGCCTCCACAGGTCAAACCCAGATCGTCGGCGCCCTTCCCGCAGACGAAGAGGTGCCGAAGGGTCTGTTTCCTCAAAGGGAGTACACAAGCGCGGTTTTTAAGCAAAACGATGGACTTTTGCACGGCCCGGCGGGCCAGTGCAAGATGCGCGGGACAGCGGACTTTTGCGAGGAGTGCTTGATTTTGGTCCTGTATAGGCGCATTTTGAAAAGAAAAGAGACCAAGCTTGTGCTTGAGGCGCAGGACACGAGCACATGCTTCGTCAAGGCGAGCTGGAGAGATCAAGCCGCCGACAAGTGCCTCCTGCATATGCTCCTGGTAGGCATGGTAGTGCTCGGGGATCATGATCATGTCCACGCCCGCATTAATGCACAAAGCCAGCTTCTCGACCGGGCCTTCCCCGTCTCGCAACTGTTCGTGCCCCGCCCAATCTGACACGACAAGGCCCTGGAACCCCAGCTCCTGCCGCAGAACGCCCTCGATCAATTCTCGGTGGGCATGCATTTGCTTTCCTTGCACACTGCTGAAAGACACCATGATACTCATCACCCCGGCTTTGACTGCTTCCCTGTACGGTCGCAGTTGCTCTTCGAATTCCGCTTCGCCTAACCGTACATCGCCTCGGTCGAGGATCTTGGCGCCCATTTGCCCCGTTCCGAACGTAACTGCACCGTCACCTACGTAGTGCTTAGCGCACGCCGCTACGGTGCCCGGAATGCGTACGCCCCACGACTGGGCAGCCGTGCCCTGCAGCCCTTTGATATGCGCAACGCCATTGGCTGTCACTGCATCCGCGTCCTCTCCGAAACTCTCATACGTCCTACCCCACCGACAATCCCGCACTACGGCCACACAGGGTGCGAAAGCCCACACAACTCCTGTGCATGTTGTTTCGATCGCTGTGGCACGTGCAATGGCTTCTATTAAGGAGGGATCATTGGCTGCCCCGAGACCGATGTTGTGAGGGAAAAGGGTGGTTTCCTTGGACAGAGACATGCCGTGCACCGCGTCCCCACCGTAAAGCAATGGAATTTTCAGGCGAGATCGAAGCGCAGCTTCTTGATAATCGCCTATCATTTCGCAAAATCCAGCAGGAGAATTTTCGAATGGCTGCCCTGATCCACCACTAATTACGCTGCCGATCCCAAGCGTGGCGAGGTCGTTTTTCTCTTTGATATACGCCTTGTCCTGAACAAAATAAGAGGAAAAAGGAGAGTGCTTACAAATTCATGTACCAGCGCAGCATTAGTCATCATTGGTATCAAAATGTCTGCATCCAAGCATTAAGTGGAGATATGGCTAGAAAGTGTGCGATATTCCTCTGAGGGTGATGTAATGATAAAAATAAAGTAAAAGGGTTTGATTGTTGAAGTGGCTTCAGCCATCCAGCTCAATACGAGCCATGGTCCTCATAGGTGCATGATAATTGTATGAGAGTCCGGAATGCACTGCGTCACAATTAATTTGTCGTTAGAGCAGGCGAAAAAATATATACAGATGTGCTTAGCAAATATATACACGTATGATAGAGATTCCCCCCTCCCAGTCCGGTACTTACGACTTGTCCAATTTGCATCAATTTTTCTTGCCGGGTCATCTTGTGTAGGAGTTTTAGGATAAATTCTTCGTTTATATCTTCCTGGAGGTCATTTGTCTCCGCCATGCTTGGTATTAGCACTTAATGACACACTTTTCCTGAGGAAGTGGATGTGAGTAAATCACACAATTATGCTTTCTGTGATCACGACCAGACGGAACAGCCCAATCGCCTCTCACTAATTGGAACTTGATCCATGATTTTCAGAGTCCTTGACCAAGTGCTTACAGCAAGACGTGCTTTACCTTTCTCTTTAGGCAAGGGCGAGGTACTCCGTGGGGGGTAACGGCTCGGATTCGCTAGCGATGATCCGGAAACGGCTTTCAAATTTGAATCGTGTGTTCTTCGGTGGAGGGCAAACCATGGGATTTTCGCCGGTAGACGCCTAAATGTGAAGTAGATGGTAAAAGAACGCATTGAACACCTCAATCTCATCTCACATCGGCAAGGGACATTTTTTCCGATCCTGTTCAGAGCAGCCTGCATCTGAGGTCGCGCCCGCGCAGGCGCCCGCCTGTGTCTCCTTCGGCAGGCTCGGCGCGCATTCCTGGGTCGTCTAGTGTGGGTCTGGCCATTGCCTCATTTACTGCATCTCGTCGTCAAGCCATGGCATTGAATTCTATATTAGTGACCACTTTGGGTGCTGTGTCGGTCATTCTTGTGTTAAGCGCTTTCGTCACAGGCGGCACCTTCTACAATTACATCGCTCGCCATGAGCAGGGTATTCCAGAGATGTTTGACTCGAAAGCTAGTGAAGTATCACCGTCATACTCGACCCTCTCTCGACTTCCCTCATTACGTGGACGGTACGCAGTCGAGAAAATGGCCGGATCCGGAAGTGCACCGAGAAGACAACCTGCCAAGACGGAGAATACGAGTCAAGTGCGAAGGTTTTTGGCTTTCATTCCCTTGCTAGGCCTTAAAAATGACGATTGGGGAAGTCGAGAATCAGAGCGCTTAGTGCTGGAGGCCTGGAATGCCTTGGCAAATCATGTGAGACTCATGAATGAGAGTGTAGAACTGCGGGTTGTGGGGATGGTAGAGGACGCTTCCTACTGTGACCCTCGCCTCTTCGGTCCTTCAGCCTCCCTCGCGTCCAGCGCTGTCTCCTGCCTGACGCTAGGTCCCTCTTGTAATCAATCCGGGCAAGAAAGCGCTCCGACATTGGATTGCATCTTTGAGGTGGCCACGAGAGTGGGAGACGCCTACGGGGCAAACGTTTACATCCTTGCCAATGGTGATGTCGTGTTCACACCCACTTTCACAGAGGCGATCGCTTTTGCCTTGAACACCTTTGGAAACGGATCACCCGTACGAGAGGGCGAAGAGGGCGTCGCACCATCGCCACGCCTTACACTCCAGCCTCCGGCGTCAGCATCAGGCGCGAGTGGTTTCCCTCCCCCTTGCGCGGAGGCCTCACAGCACGAAGGATTTGTGCTTGTTGGGCGGCGGCTGGACATGAACGTGAGCATACCCAAGGGTCCCGACGATCCCCCATTGACCGCAGAAGATCTCCTGGCAAAAGACGTGAACGTCCGCCTTCATCCCCCCACCGGCATCGACTACTTCGCCTTCACCGCCAACCTCTTGCCGCGTTCCTTCCCTCCCTTCTTGATCGGGCGATGGCGGTGGGACAACACCCTTCTCCTCCACTTCTTGCTTTCGAAAGGGGCGAGTATCGACGCCACAGAAGTCGTCCACGCTTTGCACATAGGAATGGCGCCTTTCGACTCGGCCGAGCATGCGACCCGCGCGGGCGCCCACTACAACGACGTGCTCGCCGCCAGCACCGCGGGGTCGGCCCATAAATTGGGCCGGTCTGACTTCACGACTTATGTCCTCAAGGACGGGGGCATGCCGGAAGAGGAAGACGAGGTTGCACCGCATCATCTGGCGTTGCGGCTGGAACGCAGGTCTCATCCCTTGATCCACGGTCAGCTGGCTGGCTTACGAGTGGCTGAGAGAGGCTTCGCTTTTCCCAATGCAAGCCATGAGGAGCGAAACGCACACGTGCAGGCGGATGAAAATTCAGGAAAGACAATTTTCCTGTTGCCCGTACCGGCCGGGGAGGTGGCCTCGGCTATGGAGTGGGCGTGTTGGGCTGGAGACATGGGCCTGCCAAACTACCTCTTCGTGGCTGCCAGCAGGAATGACTCGTGCGCCATCGAGGCTGCGCTCGCAGTCATCAATAAAGGTCGAAAAGGCGGTGAAATCTTGCACATGGACCCTAGTCAGTTGACCATTGCTGGTTGGGGCGGGAGCAAGCCCTATTTCAATCAAAAAAAATCAGGGATCGCTTCGAGAGCCGTCCTGGACTATGGGACTGGGGCATTGATGCAGCGCCTGTTGCGGTTGGGACTTTCTGTGGTATTGGTGCCCACACTGACCCCGTTCCCTCCACCTTCACGGTCGGCTTCATCCGCGTCGCCGCATCCGCATCTTCCATCTTTTTGGGGAAAGAATGCGAATGCAAAAATGAAAGGCGACGAGGGAACGGGTAGGACATCACAGGAAGTCATTCAAAGCGTGATGCAGGCCTCCGACGATGCAGCATGTGACGTGATACTGTGGGAGGAAACGCATACGAGCGCTCCAGGGCATACAGACACGCTGAGCAAGCACACATATACGAAAGAATCGTCATCCAAGGAAAAGGCTGACAAGCGGGCAAATTTTTTGTACGCTCGGGTGGAGGCATCGAGCCAAATCATGAAAAATTGGGATACTGTCTTCAATTGCCTGACGGAGGACGTACGGAGTAGCAAAAGCAAAAGGGGTTGGTGCTTTGCGGAGTTGAAAACTTCTTGCCATCATCTTGTACCGGCGGTCTCTGTTTCGAATTATTTTGAAAACTTGTCGGCAGATCAGCGGTTGTGGAGTGCTTCCTCGTTGCAGTGTCGACAAAAATACAAGAACCGAGGGACTTGATTTAGGAAAGCACTAGCATGCGACTTTTTTCCAATCAAAAGAGATTTAAAAACCTGTGAGCTGCTACAGGGCAGAGCGTAAATGTAAAAATTAGGGATCATATAATGCACTTTAGAAGAAATGACTCCTTTGAAAAAAAGCAAGCTGAGATCGACTCTTTCAAAAACCAATGAGACCACCGGAGGAAAAATACATATGAAAGCCTGTGGATGTCACAAAAGTTCTATAAAGACATAATGGTCAAGATAGCATCTACATCGAGAAGCCTGTGTTGCTTTTTCCAGATAGCGAGCGAGTCAAAAGTGCTGAGATGCATAACTCATGTTTATGAGAACGTAGAAATAATCTTTCTTCGGCGCTGCCTTCTTACGGGAAAAAGTGTTCGTTAAGACCCTGAATGATTATGAATAACGACTTTCCCTCTTACAGTTGTAAACAAGTCTCCTTGTTCACGGTTGCAACCCTCAGTACTGTTAACGGCAAGCCGACCAACGGTCTGCCGGGCAGCAACGTACTCAGGATTCGACCGCAATCTAATACTGCAAATCCCACACGCACATAACGCCAAACACCAGGTAACACATGGATGATGAAGACACTCGTCTCATGTGCAGTGTTGCTATTGCAGCCGTTCGCCTACTCCTTTTTTCCTGCAGCCAGGCAACATTATCCGCCCCATCGAGATCTGCATCAGCGAGAACCATGCCTATCGTTTAGCGCCTTTATTGACGACAGTTTGAAAGCTTCAGAACATCCATCCGACGAACTTCCCCCCAAGTCTTATTTCTTTGATGCCCCTAAAGCTGTCCGGTTGGCAGCTTTTTCGTTTGCAGCTTACGGTAAGCCTTCCGGGTCCCGCTGGCTGCGCCTGTCTGATGGCACAGATTTGGGTTTTCAGTCCGACGACCTTGTGCGAAACAATTTTAAAAGTCTATTACTGGTTCATATTCTCCAAGCCCGTAACTTGCCGGAAGAACAAGGTGGATTGCTGGAAAAAGCCTTGTCTGGGTCTGGCTGTGACCCTTACGTTGTCTCAGCAGTAAATAATTCTTGGGGTGCTGACCTGGCGATTACAAGTGCCAAAACTGCAAATTCGAATCCCGACTTTTTTCAACGCTTCTTTTTGTACGTGGAAGATCCGACAACGGCATCACTGAAGCTTACAGTCAAAGATCGAAATCTACTGAAGGGTGATGATGTTATCGGCTCTTGTCAAGTGCCTTTGAGGCTTCTGGAAGAGAAGATAGGCGACGACGCACCCCCTGCACAGGGCATTTTGGAATGGTCAGGAATCTTGGATATTGAGAGTGCTGTGTCAAATACAAAAAGTTCGGGGACCATTGAAATCGAGCTTCAGCTGGTACCTTTGGATGGCAATGCCGTAGACAAAGACGATAGAAATCTAGACGATCCGGATATAGAAAACATGAAATCAATCACTTTAACCCCTACAGGACCCAAAAGTGTTTTGGAAGGTATCGATTGGAATGAGTTGGGGTCACGTGTTGGAGGAGTAGCAACAGGGTTGGGCCGCTACCAATTTGCGTGCTTTTTGACAAACGAGGAGACAGACACTCAGGGGGGAATATGGTACGACTGGAAGGCCAAGGAGATCATTATATCCTTTCGCGGGACTCAGATGGAGTGGAAAGATCTTTTGACAGACATGGCGATTTATCAAGAAGGTTTGGACGGGCCAGATGATCGCCGTCTAGTGCATGCTGGCTTTCGGCGTGCATTTCGTTCCATCCGGGGGGGGGTAGTACAAGCCTTACAATTCATTGCTCCTGATTTAATCGTTGACGGGTGGACTGTGGATGTATGCGGTCACTCTTTGGGAGGCGCATTAGCCTGCTTGATGGCCTATGAGCTGGATCGACGAATGCCGGCTCTATCAGAGGGAGGTCGTCTGCATGTCTATTCCTTCGGGGCCCCGCGCGTAGGCAACACTGCCTTCTGCGACGAGTACGATGTTCGCCTGAAAGAAGTGACGTTCCGAATTGTGAATGGTTTAGACCTTGTCGCACGTATGCCGCGAGGAACGGGACGGTCTGCGGTTTTAATGGAATACAATCATTGCGGACGCACGGTGTTGCTTACAGAGACAGAAGAAGGGCAATTTCGTGTCTGGGTGGAGGGAGAGTCGGAAGGAGTGTGTCCACTTAAAGAGGGTGACGCATTTGCGTCGACCACGGACAAGTCTGTCTCTGATTTGAGGGCAATAGCCATGAAGGGGAAAGGAGACAAGGAGCTCGAATTTCAATTGCCTATAAGCAAGGCCACGTTTTCGAATGGCACGACAGCCTCGGTCCAGGAGATGCTGCGGGCAGCTGGTAATCTCACTAATCTTGAGGCCATGCTTTCCTTTAAGCCATCTACGGATATTTTGGCCTCCTTTTCTGGATCTCCTTCATCCTGGCCTCCCTCGGGACCTTTCGGTCAGTTGAGTCTTCAAACGGACCTATTTCAAGTCGCCAACGCCGTCTTCGGGACAGCTCTAAATTCAACCGCATTCATTGGCAAGAGTCTAGGACTTAATGAGACGTTTATAGACAGTGAGCTGAATTTGATTAAAGGGCTAGTATACGGTGAGGCACTCGCCCATCACATGGAACCATTGTATTACCTTGCGCTCGAAAAAGCTTTCGGGGCCGCGATGAAAATGGACTCTGCCAGGAAAGAGCATTGGGACGAAGACCAAAGGTAATTTGGGGTCGAAAATCATTTTTACGCAAAGAATATCGCTATACATGCATACATACATGGAGCTGTGTGCAAATATTTACTTTAATTTAATATAAATCCAGTAGAGACGCAATTGCAGTTAATTTTTTCATGCGTCTACATAACAGTTTATGATATTTGATTCTGTTCGTAACTTGCTATTGTCTTGAAGAGTCCGTGGGAGTTTGTGATCCTACTCCATAGATTTGAGAAGCTTGCAATTTTCCATCTACAGCGTTTATATCGGCCTGCCAAACTCCTGCTTCCAACAAAAGTTCTCGTTGTTTCTGGCGCTGAACCAGATCCCGCTGACACACGTGTTCGAAATGAGAAAAGATAGCTTTTGTTTGCACCGAGTCTGAAAGTGCTCCCTGCAGACAATCTAGCGCTTTAAGGAAATCATCCTGTATTTCGTCTGGTATTTCAATATCAGACCATGCTGCAGCTGCTCCCAAAAGACGGTTCTTCATTTCTTCCCCATGCGCTTGTCTATCCTTAGAATCGCTCTTCCCGAAGACCACTAAATTGCGAGGCACGCTTTTCCTTTCGCGAATGAAGGCATCCCAAGCGCCTCGGACGTCTCCTTGCTCTTTCAGTAGAGAAACGACATCTGTCAGGTGCGTCAATCGTTTATACTTACCATTTCTTTTCATCAAGTGTTTCAGCGGGACGGGCCGGCGTAAAGCTCTTTCTTGCATAGCAACTTGCATCAAAACAAGGGCTATTAAATCTCCTTGCCTTAAGGTTGCTCCGTTACAGTCCTCGATCTTGGGTGTGACAACAGATGAGAAGACCTGCGAGACGCTTTCAAAAGGTAGGTTTGGAGAATCGTCGATTGCATTTTCGCCAGCTGGTCCCCTGGAACACTGCAGAGCCGACACATTTGACCATGCGGAATGAACGTCTCTGTCTTCCGCACTTCCCCCACTCAACACTGTCAACACTTCCAAGAGCAAAGATTCCCATGAGCCCAACACCGTAGTTTCAATCCCTACTGTCAAATGAAGCGACGAGTTTTCCAGGCCCCCGTCATTCTCATTGAGCGCCTCATGGATCGTTCCAGAGGGCAGGTAGAGCAAATCCCCAGGCTCGAGGACGAAGTCAATGTATGGCTCTCCGATGTCGTGTAGGCTCGGCTTGAATTGCATGTCCGGACGCGGTTGCTCCACCAGTGCATCGTATAGACGCCATCGCTTGGAGCCCTCTACTTGAAGGATGAATGCATCCATCCAATCAAAATGTGCCTCAAAAGCCTGGCTGCCAGGAGGGGTAAAGTAGCAGTTGATGGACGTGCGGTAGCCCAGTTCCCCTTCAAAAGCAAGAGCCAAGCGGGATGTGCCGTACAACTTATCCTCAATATTGTTTATGACCAGAGAATAACCTCGTGAAAAGGCGGCATGCGCGACCTCTGCATCCGTCGAATCATCGTCGAGACCAAAAATCTGCCGTAGCGCTGCGGTAGCAGGAGTGCTCGACCACCATTCGCCATCGACGCCCTTTATGCGTTTGACTAGTGTCCAGCTTTTACTTTCTGCGTCATGTTCTGCCTGATCGCATTTTGGTTCGCTAGAACTCAAACCTCTCAACATTGAAGCGGTTGAGCTTTGCACCAGTATAGCATCCAAGTCACTCTGCCGCATGATTGGTTGGAAAAATGTTGGATTATGCCTCCGAATAACGGCCGGTTTAATTTGCCAGAAGTCTCGGAAAAACAATTCTTTGCCAGGGGTAGGTCCCAGCATGGATGATAGCACAGTGTTGTCAGTCGTAGTCGATGGTGGCCTAGGTTGGTGCTCCCCAGCTCCAAAGGATAAGGCTAGCCAAACAAACAAGAGTTGGAACTGCACCATTATTTGGTTGCTGATCGCAAAATCGAACAGCCTGTGACCGACGATAGCATTATGAGGATTAATAGAGATACATGACGTCTAAGTCCAGTACTATGGAAATGTTGGACGTTGAGTTCAAATGTTGAAAAGAAAACACACAAAAGACAACACCAATCAGACACTCTTGGATTGCAGAGAATATGAATTTTTATTCGTAGTACGTCGAGACATACATTCAAGCTTCGATATGGACAAATCGGCATTGAAATTTCGGTAATGCATGCGCATATTCGCGGCGCAACTGCCCCGGCACCCCGGTGGTATAGAGCCCTCGGTCACCGTTGGAGTGCATCTGACAGCATAATCAGCTTTGAGACTGTGATAAAAGCATAAGGGCTGCGTAGCGCATGATTATACTATGAACAACTTTCCCCGTATAAAGCACACCTCGTGATACATTCGGAAGAGTAAAGTAAACATTTTGCGTCAGCTCTCCAACGGCTGCAAATGACGGCTAAACCGTTACGCAGGACAAGCATTCATTCCTGCTTTTGCTGGATTTTATCCACTCCTTCAGCATGCGATACATTCATATAGATTTATCTTTGGATGATATATTTTGATATGCATTGATGTTATTAAAATGCAGCGAAGTAGTTGGCTGGTGTGACACCCTGCACTTTCCTGAGTTGACTTAAGAAACGCATGGCTTTGTCTGTGAAAGCGAAATAATCGCTCGTAATCACACGAACAAATGGATAGATCTTTTAATGATAAAGCACCCAGGAACATTTTGTCACTTTTATTCTATATTGTGCCTTTTGTCTGGGACCTTAATTAAAAAAAAAACGTCCTGAAAAATTGCAACATCGTCTGGAGCATTATTCCTAATATCGCAGGAGATGTTGAAACTATGGTCTTTCTTGACTCATACGCAAATAAACATAGGAGACTCCTTCAAAGGACGTAATTTGCAGAAATACTTATATGAGGGGTAGATCAATAGCATGGCCGTCGAAAGCTGCATCACAGAATATTGCTCATTCTTTGCAACGGATGCGGCGACTAAATGTTCTGGCACTCAATGTCGTCTTGGTGGCTTTCTTTGTCGTATGCACGTACACAAATAGTATAACCTATCAAGCGGATAGACGTCAAATTGTCTACACTCCGCAATCAACAGAACTGGTCGAAAGTCTTCAAGGAATGCATCCGAGAACGCAAAGAATGGCTTCTGTAAGCAGTGGGAGCGAAACTGAAGTGACAAGCGAAACCAAAGAAGGGACGGAAGTCGAAGCTTGGAACACGACATCAGGACTTTCTTTATCTGCTTGCATCTCGGAAGAGGAAATTGTCGCCGCACCCAAACATCATATCTATGTCGCAGCCCCCCTTTTCAATTCTGCGGCTTACATTGTAGACTTTCTAAAAAGCATCGAAAGTCAAGACTATTCTGAAGTTACTGTTGTGATTTATGATGATGCTTCTCCAGATGGAAGTGCAGACAAGGTTGCGTCTCTTACGCCCTCTTTTCCCTACAGTATTGTGCTCTTGCGCGGCAACGAGAGGAAAGGCCCTTCCCATGCCAAGCTAAAGCTTATAGATGCCATACGTCAAATGGCAAGACCTATGGACCTGGTCCTTTTCATAGATGCTGACGATAAATTCTTTCACAGAAATGTACTGGATGAGGTGGCCTCCACTTTTCGGAGGAAAAAGCCTTGGTTCGCTTACGGTCGCATTCGAGGGTATTACGAGGAGCAATGTGGGCCTCCCCCCTCAATCGTCTATAATGCCAAAAACAAAACATCTAGTGTACGAACAGGCCCATGGTCCTATTGTCATCCTCGAGTGTATCGTGCATTTCTACTGGACTACTTCAATGAGACGGATTTTCGGGATCCGCGATCGGAACGATGGCTGCTGAAATATACCGATCGCCAGATGGTCTACAAGGCGCTCGAACTTTCCGGTGACGAAAAAGTCGCCTTCATGGATGGCGAGCAGCCACATGTTTACTACCGTATGACGGGAAACTCAACCGTCTACCTGGACAAGGGGATCAAGGATAAGGATTTAAAGTACATTCAAGGATTGCATGCAGAACCTACAGCGTTGCTAGAGCCCATCCACATTGTGAGCTGCGCCTATAAACGTGTTTCAATATTATTCGAAGTCCTTAAAACGAATATAGAAAAACAAGATGTAGGGATGCGGCCCATTTACATTCATATATGTAACAATGGGAACGACGAGCAGGCAACAACAATCCAGTCCATCCTGAACGGCATCAAAAGCTTGGCTGGGTATCGTATTCGGACTTTCAGGGACAATCCAGGTGGTTTTGCGCGGTTTCACATGATGCAGGATGCAATTAAGGAGTTCGGTGTGGACTATTTTGTCCTGCTTGATGACGACATCCAGCTGCCAGTTCCGCATGGTCTAAGAGACCTTGTCGCCGAGGCGAGGCCCCTAGAATACAACAGTTGGTGGGGGAGGCATTTCAAGGGACCAGACAAGGACTACCATTCCTCTCGACTGAGTCCGCCGGACCTCAAAGCCGGAAAACACAGCAACGTAATCAAATTCCATTACGCCGGGACGGGGCTTGCGGTAATTGATGCGGACATTGCTCGATTTTACTTCTTCCTGCTGGATAAGGTGTGTAGGAAGAGTGACCGACTTTTTTCTGTGTGATTAGAGTCGTAGCACATTTTTAACACTCCTTTCACGTTTAAATGCTTCATCTATGCATGAAACAGGTACCTGAGATATATCGGAAAGTGGAGGATCTTTGGCTGTCTTACGTCGTCCATCAACTGGGCTGGAGAGTCCGCCGCATTATTATGGCCGATGTCAATTTCATGGAAGACGCGACGTTAAACATGAATAATTCAACTAGGAAGCTTGTGCAAAGCACATCTTTGTGGAAAGATCTAAAGCCCGTCAAGCTGAAAATGCTTGAGGAACTTCGTTCCTGCGGTTGGAACGTGTAATACAATCGAGTTCACTTTTGTCGACACGTGCATTTTCATTTTGGCACGGCTTAAAGTCTTAAGCATAAAGAGTATATGTTATGGGAAGGGGTTCTCGCATGTACTCGCGCAGATTTCATAAGCTTCGACAACCATTTGAAGCCGTCTTCACAGGGTACTGATGGTGGTGCTTCGCCTCCGCAAGAAAGAATCACTTTATGGAAAGGTTTGACTCTCTTTCGATAAAGCCTCAGCTTGTGAAAGTCAAATAGAGGACGGAATAATATCAGAAAAAGTCGATGAATTGCTAATTTGACGGCCGTCCGCTTCGTTAAAAGTAAAAAGTCAACGAAAGCAACTACTCTTCTTGCTTGGTGCTCAGGTTTGGGTTTAACCGATTTTTGAAAAAAAAAGGAATGCTTCTTCTTGATTCGCATTAGCTTTGTGGTGGTTGCACCCCTTTTGTCTGCTCTCTCTTGTCGAAAAATTCGATCTAAGATCAGCTTGTGCTACTTCCGCTTCACTGACATTGCGTAATCTTTTTCCGAAGCCATACATGTTGGTCGCCCTACCACGGCTCCATGGAATCCAGTCACTCTGGTATGTTACATGTTTACGTGCTTCCGGCATTTCCACTCTCACTCGAAAATACAATACAATACGCTTCACAGTGTTGATACCCGCATATTTCCAAGAAAGCTGACAGTTAAATACACTTGTCGGTGCTCCATCACTCATAAATAAATGAACGAGAAGAGAGAAGCACTCCAAGAACAGCCGGAGGAAGCAACGTTACACCCCCAACCATGTCATGAGCCAGCTGGACTGCGGGAATCTTGCGTGAAAACTATAACCCGACATTTCGACGTTTTAACACTCCAACGATATCGAAATTGGGTCATTCCTGTGGATCTCTTCATGCAGATATTGCGAGGGTGCCAGTCGATTGCGTGGGTAAATTTAGCAGACACCATGCTTGGAGTGGTGAAAAATTTGCCATGTCTGCAGGTTCCTGAAGTCGACGAAGTATTCTGGAAGACAATATGCGAAGCTACGCTCAGCCCTACTACACCAATTGCTGTGCCCTATTCATCACTCGTCCACAATGTTGTGCGACATACGGTGTTTTTGAGGAACTACTCAGCAACGGCAGAAATGAATGGCGGAGTGCCAGGGGATGCACTAAAGGAGGAGGTGTGCGGACAAATGGCCCACATGAATGCAGCTAGCTTTCAGGGCCAGGCATGTGGTCAGACGCAAAAGAACGGGGATACCACATGCCTTCCAGTTAACAAGAAAGGCAAAATTACGAAGCTCGAGGGGCATATCAGCAGCGGTGAAGGTTTGACTGGCCGTCTTCACGAAAGAAATATACGAAATGATGAATCTTTAGACATCGAAGGACAAAGAAATGGACATAAAACGTCGAGCGAAGGCGGAAGCTCTTGCAGCGCCACCACAAGAATGCCTAGGATGCAACAAAAAGATGGAGACGGAGACCATGCGGCCGCTTTACGTGTCTTACAAGAGTTGAGAGATATTCCAGTATCTGTGCAGCTCTTGAAAGATGCAAATGGGGTCTGCCAGGTCGTGAACCAGGTTAGCAAATTAGTGCCAAGCGCGAAGGGGGATAAGGGGGCAGGAGGAGGCTCTGTCGGCGAAGGACAAGCAATGGAGGAGGTCGTTCAGGCAGCCAGACGGCTTCGGCGGAAATGGAAGGCTGTGGTGCGCGAGGAGAGTCGGACCGATAGTAAAGGTGTCAGGGGCGAGAAAGCCTTCATGGGTTCGGTCGAACTAGGAGCACGGGCGGTAAGTGTGCAAACCTGGATGGATGTCTACATCTTCGCACGGGAATACGAAATGTACCGACAGCAGTGTATCGGCAAAAGAGCATTAGCATTGGCGCATGAGCACGACTCCAAAAAGCGACGGATGCAGAATATCGAAGAGAAGCTTGGGGACGCGGCTGCGATTGAAAAGGAGATCTGGAAAGGCAAGCCCGCAGTAGGGAATACCGAACGCATTCGAAAACTGATAAAATATCGCCCGACCATGTCCGTGGCAGTCGCGCAAAAAGCCTTTGGTGGACTCAAATTTGTACCTCCGAAAAAGAAAAAGCATTTTAAGGTGCTCAAGGAGACAAGCTAATAAGCTGATCGGGGGACAACGCACGCAGTAGGAAAAAGGGACTGTTGATCTGTACAGAAGAGTGGCTCTCTTGGTCAGTTAATCATTTTTGAAATCTTGGAAATGGTGCTTGACTAGAGGTTACAAAAAATTTGTACAGCGCAGGTTGAAAGGTGAGTTGTATACTGGACACAAGAAATAGCTTGAGATAATTTTCGCCTCCTAGAAACCCAAAATAAGCGACATGCTTGCTTTGGGTATTACGCGTTTCAAAACCGGTCCTTTACCATTCGTCTTGAATGCTTTTTATCTCTACTTGTCAAATGTGAGATCACCACAAATCACAATACCCTGGCTCTACATGACTGTCTGACCGCGCGGAGGAACAAAGGAGGGCCCGGCTGGTGCCATCTCAGCATGCAACGGCCCCGTCGCGGGCTCCGTTGCAGCACATGATTGCTTTCCATTTCCAGCAGGTTCTGTTTGCTGACGCCGTCTTTCACTCTCCTGCTTGGACCACATTTCGTCCAGGAAATAGCTGAGGTCCAAGGGGACCACCGCCTTCTCCGTCGAGGAGGCATGGCTGCCCTCCACCTCGCCCTCTGTCGCTGCCTCCGCCATCCTGACGGCTAGCTCGTCCATCGCCACCAACGTCCCGGCCGTCAAAGGTGCCACGTTGTCAGGATTCTCTAGCAGCCGAGCGACTGCGGCCGCGTGGGCTTGTTCATCCCCCCCGTCGTCCTCCATGGGGCAGAGGACACCTCGAGAGACCAAGAACGTGATGAGGGCGGGGGTCGCATAGCCCGGTGCCCGTGAGAAATCTTGGAAGTCGAATTCAGCAAAGCTGTGTCGCAGGCGATGGTAAAGCTCTCCTGCCAGCATCAAAGACTTCTTGCAGCAATGAAACCCCGTCTCAGTCCTGGACCCAGGACACGGCAAAGGCGCACCGAAGGTAAAGGGAAAAGCAGCATCCAACGCGGTCACCAGTCTGGCCACCGTCGGGACTTCCTCCCCCCGCATGGCAGCCAAGATGAAGTGCGCGAGGTCCGGCTCACCGAGTTCCTTCAGTCGTGCGCCCACAGTGTTCATAGACGTGACCAGCTCGTCGACTAATCGACTTAAAGGACCTGGACGCTCGACACGAATGGCAGGCATGCTATCATGGGGCACATTTTCCATGGGTTCGATTCCGAAGTAACTCGCCACGTCCGAGCGGGTGACTATCATGAGAAAGCCAGCCCGTAGATCTGTCTTGCTTAAATGCAAACCGATCAAGCCGAAGAGTACCGTATCCCGCGCCGATTCTCTCAGAAGGCCCGATTGACTAATGAAATCGCCCTCATACGCCCTCCCAAAGCTTAACAATGATAACAGGGCATGAAAATTTAATTCATCCAAAGGTCTTGGAAATTTTAGCGGCAGCCCAACTCGTGCAACTTTGTCACGGATCTCACTCAAGGAAAATTGAGCCGCTAATCTTCCCACTGCCTCGTGGTCGACACGGACGATGCTGGTCCTCTCTGATGCCTGCATGTCCTTCTGAGCGCTCAAGATGTCGGTTGCCGTGTCGCGTAAGTTTTGGAAGGCCGAGTTGGGCGTCATATTCTATGCGGGGATCAGATACTTTTAGCTATGCCTGGTTGGGGCAATGTGAGACTTTTTGTAAGCGGTTCACTTCCTATTCACGGTACAAAGCAGCATACTTAGCACCTTGACCCTGTTTGCCATGCAAACAGTTGCACACTTTATCGCCCACTTATCCCGTGCTTACTTGCCTTCCTGTTCTTGTTGTGTCTGACTTTTCTCGCCGGGAGCGAGCGGGAGTCTTGGAATGGGCCCAAAATGGTAGCAATGTCTCACCCTGCAGTCCCGAAACACAACCAACCCGTCTATGGCTCATATGATAAAAATCGCAAAGATATGATGATGCTGGCCGCACGTAATGCAATTTTGTGCTTCGGTAATATCGCATGGCCTACAATTGTCAGCGCCTTCGGCCGCAGGAAGTAAACCTCCCCCCCATGCCTCCTTTACTATTCAATACAAATAATTTTGAAAACAATTAACGAAGAAAAAGTAATTATCCGTCTACAGCGTACAAATGATATCAAATATTTATCTCGAGACAATGTACAGGTTTTGACAACTTTCGCATTTTTTCGCTCTGTTACGTCTCCCCCCACAGAGGCCATGGAGATGTGGGAAGGCCCGCGACAGTAGGGGGGCCGCCGGTATTTGACCAGGACCTCGTCCACGCTCTCTCCCAGCCGCCCTACCCTTTCGGCCTCGACAGGGACCGTCACGAAGGACCGGGACCTGTCATCGTTCACGAGCACAGCCTCCCCTCCACCTCGCCCCGGCATCAGGCCAGCCTAAAGGTGAAATTCGTACGTTGCCGGTAATGTCTGAGCGAGGATTTTAGCACATTTATATTCCCATCGATGGAGGATATCTACTCGTGGTGAAGAATAGTAACGCATGTCACAGGTTGGAGGAATTTCTTACCACGATGGCGCATCCCGTCGGAGCCCTCGGAACCTCGGCGGCAGAATGCGTTCGCATACCCCTCGTGACCACGTTATGATGGCGACAAGACGGCCTCATTTCAAAAATTGCAGTGGAGAGGATCGGAAACTCCAACGAAGTGGCGGACGCTTAGGCGGGATCCGGCAAAAAGGAAGAAGCTCAGTAGCCGCGCCTGCCGGGCGCCATCAGTCGGCGAAGACAAACAAAACCGCTAGGGAAGAAGTAACAACACAGCAGCATCATCACCGCAGCGGGTGGGAGTCGGCATGGAGGTTGGGCCTCCAAAGGACATAGGCGCAGGCCCGCCCAAGCCCATAAGGAGGAAGGGGAAGATAAGCGAAAGGCCGGTGAAGGTGGCAGCAGCGGCCCTGGTTCCAGTGGTGGCCGGAAATACTGGAGCTCTTGGCGAAACGGCATTCTCAGTTCTACCTCGCGGCTACATTGATCCACTCGAGAAAAGTGAGGAAGTCGCTTCAGGGAAAACTAGGAGGCGCGGCCGCCTCGCGCGAAGGATTAGAAGCAGGGCCAAAAAAGGTGCCGACCTGAGCCATCAGCTTCAAAAGGCAAAAATGCTTACTAAGCTAGAATAAGTGGTGGGAAGAAAAATGGGCAACAACAATTTCACTGCTTTTTACATACGTGTAAGATTGTGTTACTGCGAAACCATTTCTTTTCCTCAATATCGCGGATTTGCTCCTCGAAAGAATTAGCCTTTTTGTAGTCCTTTCAGTATTGATGTAAAGAATGCATTTACGAAAGTTGGCGTTGCATGGCAACTTGTCCATTGACAAATCTACTGCCAAAGTGTGACTTCCCTGCCCATGGATCCATGAATGATGGCAATGAGAGACGAGTCCGAGGGGGTCAGAAGTCAAAGCCTATGATGGTGGTGACCGCTCCCTGGGTTTCGCTCGAGTGGGTGTCAGAGCCACACGCAACCCTGTAGCCCATGACCGCTTGCACGTGAAAAATGCAATCGACACGTGCAAAGGGAAGACAGACGCCGTCCTTGCCAGTCGTGGGTGGTTTTTGCGTGCGCTTGGTCGCGCTAGCCCGCCCGGCAGCATTAATACATCAATTTTAAGTAGTACCTCATCTGACTACTTCATCCCCGTTTTATGTCTTCTGTCACGTAGATAAAATAAAGCACAACGATATAGTTTATGTCTCTCTGCATTGAAATTGGAGAATAGAGGGCTACGATTGAAATGAAGTTGTATTTTTAGGCATTTTTCTTCGTGGGCAGACGTCGCCAGACAAAACTGGCAGCCATGTCTCGCTTAATCCGCTCGCCCGTCTTCTCAATTTTTAAAGCAACTTGTACATCATACGACAGGCATCCCTGCGGCAAGAGATACCTTATCGTTCACCATAAGAACGAGGGGGCCGCTTAGTCTTGTTTGGGATTTGCTTTGGTAGTTTTGGAAGGAGGTCTTGCAGGTCATGACGCTTGGACAGCGGTCAAACGGGAGGCAGTTGCGGACATGGGCAACACTTATAGTCAGTGCTCTTGCCGGCACGAAAGCGTTACATGACATGCACCGTCCCTTTGAAGCAGGTACTTAGATACAACACTTTATGGCGGCTCTTATTTGTGGACTGCTGTTGTCCTTGGTCTCATTCCGCTCGAATGAAATCGCTTTGCACGTTGACCAATCGCTATTTTTCACCTCTCTCCACTCCCCGACGCACAGAATTTACGCCAGATGGACATGTGCGGGAGCTGAAACTCGGTAGGTCTGATGTTGAAAAGAGCTGGAGTTGGTATTGAGTCGACCGAAAACATTCTTGGGTTATACCCGTACGTCTCACTCGTCGAAACATTATACAGACGAGGCATTAGCCGGGGATTGGGGCTACCGCCTTCTTGAGCCGTATATGGTGTACAATGAGAGTGATACCACACCAAATAATTATGATCCGTGGTTTCCGGGCTGCCCTGTGTTTGACAACTTGAATAAAGTGGCGAGCTTCGGATGCAATTTTATACGATTGAACAAGGACGGTAAGTCCCTTCCCCTCGATTTTTTCCAGATTCCAATTGTACATTTTAGGGCCATTGCTCTGTTCTTCCTGATCATTTACATTTTCCCCTGATTTCGTACAACTCATACATATTTATTTATAGTCTTGACGGCTTTCTGGGTGGATTTTAGCAAGACCGCGAGCACCACGCGGCCGATGAACCCTGACGGCCTCCTGCCCCAAATCCTGAGAGACCATCGGCCGGACCCCCCGCGCCAGGTCGGCCGAGAGACTATCCACGCAGAACGCCCCACCTACTATTACTGCTACCGCTTGATCCTCCTCATGTACTCGATTGCCTTTGAGTACGAACGGAGCGACATGCAATCCATCTTGCCGAAACTCGTGGAGGACTGGGATCGGGAGAGATGGTACATGGTGGACTACCTCAAACCAACGAATATAAACTGGAAGAATATTCCGCACCGTCAGTCCCCCATTGCTGTCTCGATGATGAAAGGGGATCGGATGATGATCGTGATCCGAGGTACAATATGGACAGAGGAGTGGTGCAAAGACTTCCAGTACCGGTGGGCGGACGACGAGGACGGCCTGTTCCCGGGTCGCACGCACGAAGGCATGTACTCTGTATTTGTCGATTTCTACAAGGGCCTCGAGGAGGAGGTCGAAAGCCGGCAGCCCGCGCATGTCCTCGTCACGGGCCACAGTTTGGGGGCAGGCATCGCGAACATGATCGGCCTGCGCCTGGAGAACAGCTTGCAGCACAAGCCTCGCGTTGACGTGATCGGCTTCGGGGGCCCGAACACCGGGGACACGGACTTTGCGGACATCTACCGAAGGACAGTCAACAGTCGGCACCTGATCTTCCTTGGCCATGGGAGCTCTCCGAATCCCAATATGTACACGGCAGGGGACATCACCGCGCAGTACACCTGCGAGCCCTACCCTGGCTGCGATGTGTTGGCGACGGGTCCGTTTGGAAAGACCTACAAGTACGTGCGTCCGCACAATCAAGTGCCCTTCTACCCAGAGGACATGCCCAACCCCAAGACTTGGAATGACATCGCCAACGTCCGACGCATCATTCCGTCCACAAAGCGGGTCATTGCTTCCCACATTTGCAGCTATATTTGCTGGACCTCACTCGCGGTGGGAGATCTGGATAGCCGGTGCTACTTTGCCAGCGAGGAGGGAAGGCCGGACCTGCCCCAATCCTACTACTGTGACGTAAGTCAGGCTCCTATATAGGAGTCCTGGAGTCCTTTCCGTGACGGAAAGAGCATGCGAGGAGTTCATATGAATCATAAAGCACTCTGTATTCTGCGCGAAAGTAGAGGTTGTGGGCATCAACCTCCTTTGCCTGATCTTCGGACACGGACGCGGTGCGGTTCTGTCGAGTAGACAGTCGCTTGTTGTTTGTCTATACAATTGATGTAATCCATAAGTGTCGTCGAGAGGAAGGCGTCACATGGTTTCCTCGAAAGTAGTTTTTTGAAACGAAGCTAGGCCAGCCGAAGCGTTGGCAGGGTCTTTGACGAAGGAGGCATATGCGATTAAAGAAATAGCCACATAACATATACTCCCTTCGCATGCACAAAGTTACTTTTTCCGACAATTTGTCGTCGTCCATGGCTGTTAACAACCTCATAAGCACACACATGTTACATTTTTGCATATTCATCTCGTCTCGTGCAATGTCTTCACCTGAAGGATCTCAGTCTCCGCGTCTATGCGGCCATGGTCCACCTGCTCCGTCAAGACCTGCATGGCCTGCTGCTGCTTCCCACACTTCCGTTGCAATCGCTCTCGCTCTTTATTTACCGCGCTCAGTGTTGCCGCCCATTCCTTTTCCCGGGCCGCCAAGCCCCGCCGCAAAGTTTGGAGCTGTTGCTCTACTACCTCCTTGGCCGCCTTGACATGCTCCAGCTCATCTGGCCATCCCTCCCGCCCTTCCTCCTCCAGCAAGGCGTTCCGAGCAACAAGTGCCTCGATGGTCTTCGCTTGCTCCTCCCCTAGGGCCTGCATACGCTCTAACTCCTCTTGGTATTTACCCACAAGACTTTGTGTTTGGTCTTCCATCTGAGAAGCTCGTGCAGTTTGAGAGCGAGTCTGGTGGCGGCTCCCATCGACTTGATCGCCAACACTGTCTTCAAAGCAGACATGCCCGGTCATTGGGATGGAGCCGGGGGGCCCGGAGACTGACCGCCGATGAGTGAGCTTCTCGGACACACGACTGATGCTTGACACGAGGGAGGAGACGTCAGCTTCCTGCATGGTAATTTTTCGCTTCAGCCGAACGACCTCTTCGAACGACGCCCTGGCTTTCTCCTTCAGGTCAGCGAGTGCCATCGATTTCGCATGCAGCGCCTTCCGCAAACCCTGACTCTCATGTTCCTTCTCGACCAAAGACTCGTGAAGGCGCTCCGCCTTCCCGTTTGCGTCGCCGTAGAATCTGCTCGCCTGGTGGCTGTATTGCAAAAGCTGGCCGCAGAGGAGCTCGATGGAACCCGCTCCCCGAGACTGTTCCAGCTCCAACGCTGTGTCCAAACTCAGAATAGGAGTTGGCCAATCCTGGTGTTTGCTTGTACCCAGGTGGTCCTCCGTTGCGCCCTCCCTGTTTCGTGTCCTCAAAGCTTTGCTTTTCTTCGTCCCACCGGGCGAGCTCATTTTCACCCGTTTCTTGACACCGTCCACCACCAGGCTGCGCGCTGCGTCCTCCAAAGAAGTTAACAATCGGAGGTACAGAGCTGCCTTTCCTTTCCAGCGCATTGACTCTTCCGACAACTCTGTCCTTTCTACTACCCGCACTTCTTCAGTCTCGCAGCATTTTTGCATTGCTTTTTCCTGTTCTCGGCGTAATTTTTGTACAAACTCCCGCACACGCCCAGCAAGCTCGATGCTTTGTGCGGCAGCCTCAACTGCACCTGTACGACCGCGCACATTCCCCGTCAAACTCGGCTTCTTCTGCTTCCTCTGCTTCTTCTTTCTCTGACCATCGTCTCCTTCCAGTGCCTGTCCGCCCTCTTCTTCTCCCTCCTCTTCCACCCCCGACCCGAACGCTCCGACCAAAGCCTCCTCATACGTTTGTGACACCTTTCGCAAAACACCGAGCTCACTCTCTGACTGCTCTAAAGCAGCCTCGTATTTCCTTTGAATTGACTCTGCCTCCCGCCATACCCCCTCAAGGTCGCTTTCCCGTCGGTCTAGCTCCCTCCCTAAGGCGGTGACTAATTGCTGTAGGCGCAAGCCCATGTCCTGTGCATCCTCTCTCGTTTTGGGGGAGACGCAACGTCCCCCATTTCTCTGGCTCGAGTTGGTGCCAGCGGGTACAAACTGCCCGAGTACGGGGTGGTGAAACACCTCGTTGAGCACACCCTGCACAGCTTCTTCCAATCGCAGCAATCCCTTCAGACGCCCTTTCAGTGCTCCCACCTCCGCTTCCTTTTCTCCTTCAGACGCCTCCAAGCGCATTTGCAGACCATGCTTGTGCCGGTGTGCAGCATGGACGGCCCCATAGAACTTTTCCAGTAACTGCACAAGACTCAAGCTGGAGCCCTCCGAGCCTGTCGCACCCCCGGTATTCCCCGCCTCCATTCCAACGTCCCTTCCCCGTCCCCGCAGCATCGCCCCCTGGACCTCGGCCCCGCCCTCCTTCGCCTCCTCCTCGGTCGATTTCGTGACCTCCAGGAGCAAGCGCGTCTTGCACGCGGACAAAGACTCGACCAGGGAGCGGGCCAGGTGTGAGTTCGATTTACCCGCGATGGAGGAAGACAGGAAAGAGGAGGCGGACGCCTTCGAGGACGAGGACGTGGACGATGTCGGGCGTTCCACCCCCAACTCTACCAGCATCACCACCACAGCTTCCCGCAAAATGTCCAATTCCTCCTTTGTCTTCGCGACCCGGGCCGCCCAGTCCTTCTCCACCTGCTGCAACCGCGCGAATGCGCTTTCCTGCCTTTCCTCCAGGGCTGCCGCCATTTCGGCGTTATCCTGCGCCAAAGCTTCCCCCTCGTCCACCGCTCGGACCATGAGCGTCCATTTCTCCTGGAAAGCCGCAGCCAGGGCTTCGGTAGCGAGGGGAGGGTCGGAAGGCGGAAGGGTGGCCTCCATCGCCCTCCGTAGGACTCTCAGGTGTTCCTGAGCCTGACGCTCCCGCTTACTCGGAGGCCTGTGGAGGGGAGATGAGCGTCTTTTCCATGTCTCCACTTCCTCTCGACAGGCGACCAGCATGCTCTGAAGCGCGGGGAGCGAGAACGTGACCTCCACGTCCTCCCCTCGCCGGTCCCGAGGGTCCAAGCGGCCCTTGGCGCCAAAAACGTCCTCGAAGAAGAATGCCATGCATTCCCGCTCCTCCTCCAGATGGAGGGTTAGGTGCTCCACCGCCGATAAAAGCCGACGGAGGTGCCCAAGCTCCCGGCCAAAGGCGTGCACGACCGGTGTCGTCTCCCCTCCTTCCCTTCCTCCCTCTCCTGCCTCCTCTGCCCCTCCTCCCCCGCCCGCCTCGACCGCAGCGTTCTCCCCCTCCTTTTCCTGCAGCCGCGAGGCCAGGGCATAGAACTGACTGGCTGCTTGGGTCAGAAGCTTCTCCACCTCCTCCATCAAAGGCAGACGGTGCCCTCCCCCCCGGCGCGGTGCCCGTCCCAGGAACTGGGCGAGCGCGCTCTCCAAGCGGTCGCGCATCAGCTGGTTGTCCCGCCTCAACAAATCTGCCTCGGAGGGGAACCCAGCGCCCGTCTCCTGCCCGTGCTCCACGGGCGTTTTCCCTTTGCCGGGGCTTTGGGCCCGGGCGAGCTCCAGTTTCAGCGACGCGACCAGGGCCTGGGAGGCCTCGTACTTGCCCTGCAACTCCTCCATCCCCCGCCCGCCCTGGCACCTCTCCTCCCTCCGCTTCCCCTCCCCAGGGAGCGGCACGGTGGCATGCCACTCCCGCCGTGGTGGCTGCGTGGGCCTCC
>NW_005803802.1:0-51628 GCF_000240725.1 Microchloropsis gaditana
GGGGGGGCGGGGCGATACGCACGTGGGGGCCGACGCCGTGAGTCCCTTCCCTTTGCCCGCGGCTTCCTCCTCGTCCAAGGCGGGCTCTGGAAGCTCAGGAGCCGGCGCCACCGCCCCCCCTCCCTCAGGACCGAGTACTGCCCCCTCGGAGGCCGTGGGCAGGCAAGGAGAAGGAGCGGGCGGAGAGGGTCCGGCTGCTGCAGTGGTGGTGGCGGTGGGCCCTCGGGTCGAGCTCGTGGACGGGCAGATCGTCATTAACCAGAAATCCCTGGAGGTGGTGGCTCGGCCGGAGGACGGGGGGGAGGGCGCGATGGAGGAAGTGACCGAAGACCCCCAGCAGGCGGCCACCTACAACAGTTTCACGAGTCGGACCCGGGCTACGCGGTGGACGGACGCGGAGACCCGCCTTTTCTACCAGGCCTTGCGCCAGTGCGGAACCGACTTTACCACCATGGCTTCGCTCCTGTTCGCAGGGCGGCGGGACCGGGCGCAGCTCAAGAACAAGTTCAAGAAGGAGGAGAAGCAACACGGGGTCCTCGTCTACAAGTACCTGGACAGCACCCAGCCGTTGCCGGTATTGGAGGCAGGGGTGCATGACGGGCGAGGGGAGGGATCGGGGGAGGGGGATGATTGAGGAGACAAGAATGAGAAGGCGCCCGCCAACGCAGGCGGTGGGGCCGCGGATGGTTCTTTTGGGTATGGGAATCCCAGCTTCTAAAATGATGCACTGCGCGCCATAAATACCTCTCCAAGGGCATGGCCCACTTCTTTCCTATTCGTATAAGAAACAACTATGTGTGTACAGCATATGCAATGGACCTTTCCCTCCCCCTTCTGCCTCCTACATCCCAAGACGCTTGTCCATGCGTCTGAGCGTATCCTACACTCCGTCTATCCCTTTCCCAACTTTCCCATGCGTGTTTGCGATGATCCTATGATCTCCCCCGATACAGCCAACTCCCACTTTTGCCTCCTTCAACTGCTCTTTGGAAGTTTGACACTTCTTTGCCCCGATACACCCCTTTCATGCTCTCACATCCCCCCTCGCCATGCCTGCCTATAACTCTGGTTGGCTCGCGTTTCGTCCAAGCGTCTCAGCATCGCGCGGAACCGGGTACTATTTGGGGGTCAGACTTACTTTTGGACGGCAAACCAGACCTGAGCCGTATAATACACCGTACTCTTTCGATTTGCTGCCATCTTAAGGTGCTGTGTTCGAGTCTACTGTCGTCTCTGAGTCCACCTATACGGCGATTTGGTCTCTATCCGGCGGCCGGGCCGCCTACACAGCTCCATCGTAAGCGTGCTCTTGGTAGACGGGGGGGGCGACGAAGCCCATGTCTCCAGCGAGGCTGCGTGCGGCTTATCCCCTCCCCCAGGGTGTCCTCCTTCCCACTCTCCTTCCTCTCCCCCCTCTTTCCCCCCCCGTGATCCCCGGTACCCACCAGACGTGCCCCTCCGGGCACAGGATGGGCCGATGGTAGGTAGGAGTGATGGGGCTGCTGCGACGACAGCTGTGGCACCTCCTCCCGGTCAGGAAAGGTCTGCTGGCGGTAGGCATTGCCATGAAAAGCGTGCCCTTGGGACGGTGGGCGTGGCGGAAATTTTGAGGGGTACGGGGGAGAGGCGTATTGTTGGAGGTACGAGGCGTGCTCGGCCGGTCGGTCAAGCGGCCTGTGTGCAGTGGGATGTGGGGCATAGTACTTGTGGTGTTGGTGCCGGGGGGGTGGGTGCACCGGTTGCTGCGGTCCCTGTGCGTCTTGGTGGGAGTACTGCTGCTGCTGCTGCTGCTGTTGCTGCTGCTGCTGTTGCTGCTGCTGCTGCTGCTGCTGCTGCTGCTGCTGCTGCTGCTGCTGCTGCTGCTGCTGTGGCCCTAGACCCTCCGTGTGGTAGTGCTGCATGTTTGCCATATGCTGCTGCTGCTGGTCGTGAGGGTATAAACAGCTGCCATTTCCGCTCGTGCTGATGCTACCCTGGGTCTCCGGGTGACTGACACTCCGCCACCCGCGCCCTCTATCCCTTCCTCCGCCCCGCCCCCGTCCTCGCGGGGGATCGCTCGCTGCCTGACGCCCCGAGTGGCCGGCGGAGGGAGTGTAGTAAGCAGCGGGCGGGGTGTAGGAAACGGTGGCAATCCGCTCTTCGTCTCCGGGACCCTCCGTGGAAGCTTGGTGAGGGGATCTGAATGTGGAGGACGAGGAAGAAGGGTGGCTCTTGTCCGATGCCTCCGATTTCCAAGATCCTCCAGCCGCTCCCGCCGCCGCCGCTCCCGCCGCCGCCGCCCCCACCGCCGGCGCTGCGGTGCGCGGTGAACAGGCAGGGAACATGGTGGCGGCTGGAATGAGGCCACTGGGGGGGGAGAGGGAGAGGAGGTGGGGGTTCGGGCAGGACGGGGCGGAGGAAGCGGAGGAGGGGGGGGAGATGACCAGGTCTGTGCGCCCCCTTGCTTCCTCAGCCTCGTTTGCTCCCAGGCCGGTCCCACTTCCCGTGTCGTCCTGGCCCTGCTTTCCCCTTCTGCCGCCCGCGACGCTTTCTTCCCGCTGGAAACGGCCCCCTTCGACCCCCTTGCGCCTCCGTTTCGACCCGCTGCTCTGGTTCCCGCTGCTGTTCGCCCGAGTCCCGGCCTCGCTGACACCACTCCTCCCGCCTCCTACCCCGCTGTTATCCCCCACATGCGACCAAGAATGCGAGGACATGGACAAGATGGGGCCTCCCACATTTTTCGCCGCGCTGGCAGAGGCCGGGGGCGGGGCGATCCCGTAGGTGCTGCCAGAGGTAGAGAGGGAGGGGCTACTGGTCCGAGAGGGTAAAGACTCCTTCCTCTCCTTCCCGAAGACCCCGTCTTGTTCCGCGCCCCACCCATCCTCGCTCTTCGCCCTGGCGGCAGGACCTGGGGCGGGCGGGCAGTAGACGTTCCCCGTGGAGTCTAAAGTCCGCTGTTTTGGCACGTATTCCACGCAGTTCTGTTTCAATGCGTAGCAACGGTCGCAAGGCCTGTGGAAGGAACACGACAGTTTCTTCCCGTGGCAATACATACAGGCACGTCGGACGCGCTTGTCCTTCCGCCGGAGCTCCCGAGCCGCCACCTCCCCGCCCCCACTCGCCTGTCCCGGCCCATATCCGCCCCCCCCTCCGTCGGGCCCTCCTTCCCCCCCTCCCCCGTCGGCCCCAGCAGCCAGGGCCACGTGGGCAGCCGCCGTATGGGAGTGGGCCATGGGCAAGAGGCTACCTCCGCGGGGAACAGAGAGGTCCTCCCAAGGGCTGAGCCCCATGATGGTTGAATCCATCGCAGACGTCTCCCCGGCGCTCCAGGCGGGTCTGCCTGACCTGATCGTCTCACTGCTGGATCGAGAGAGCGAGGCTGACTCCCCCCTCGATAAAGGCAGGGCGCCCGTCCATGTGAACGACGGCAATCGGGCCAAGGGGAGACCCTGCCTGAGCCCGCTGCTCGGCTTGCCAGCCTTTCCTCTACCCCTCCTCCCTCCCTCCTCGCCCCCCGCCCTCCCTTCCCCGCCCTGTGCCACATCCTCGACAGCCCTCCCTGCGGCCTCCCTCATCCCAACATCGCACCTCCGTTCCAACTGCTTCTTCAAATTCTCGAAGGAGAGCTCTTCGAACTCCTGTGCCACATAATCCACCCCCGCCGACAGGGCGTGCGCCTCGAAGCCCGAGTAGTTCGCGTGTCGGCTGCCATTCACCACCATCACCATCATCAGCTTCGCTGTCGCCGAGAGCATGCTCCCTCCCCTACCTTCTAGTCCTCTTCGCCTTCCCTCCCTTCCTTGCCCCGCCCCAGCTGTCTGGGCCGCGGGCCCTCCTTGCTCCGCACCTCTCTCCCCCTCTCCCAGCACCACCAGGGGGGGAGGGGAGCCCTCGGAACTTCATGGCGGCCTCCAGCCCGCTCATAATGGGCGAGTCGACCTCCAGAACCAAGCCGTGAAAATAGGTTTCCCCGCGCTCGATCACCTCGCTCAGCACGTGGAGGGCATTGCGGGCCACAGAGACTCGAAGCCCCGCCTCCAAGGCGCGGCGGGTCAAGGCGAGCGCTGTGGGAGGGTGGTCGACGACGATGACCAAGTGGGGCGGCGGGAGGAGGGAAGGGCCCAAGGAGGCAAGGGGGTGGTGGCTGGCTGTGTGGGAAAGGGATGCAGCAGGCGACCCGCCTGCGACGTAGGCTCGGAGTGCGTCGCGTATTCGACTGAGCGCCTTCCCTCCATCCCCTCCTCGCTCCACCGCCTCCTCTTCTCCATCCCTCTCCCCCGACATGGCGAGTAAAAAGCGAGCACGCCTCGTGTCGTTTCCAAGCTCTCCTGCCAACCATTCTGTCAAACCGACCGCCCCCGCATCCCCCTCCGCCCAGCCCCTCCCCTCTTCGCTCCCTCGTTCCTGCTTTGGAAGCAGTATCTCGGCCAGGCGGGTCAGCAGGGCAGCTTCCCTCAGCAATTTCTTTCCAGAAGTGTCGACGCGAACGCGAACCAACTCCGCATTCGGCATGCCCCCGCCTGCCCCCCCGGAGGAGGAATGAAGGCCGCTCGAGAAGGATGGATGGAGGCCACCAGTCCCCACGCTCCCGCTGTCGCCGCCACTCCCACTGTATCTGCTGTTGCCACTACTCCCGCTTCCCACATGGGCCAAGGGTAGATGGACTGAGCTAGCGTCTGCCGTGCCCATGGCCATGGGAGCTGCGCACATGACGCCGGCATGTTCCGTGGACGGGGGAGCAAAAGCACCGCTAGCGTGGCCCTCGTGGGCCGGCCCTGGCCCATCGACCCGTCGCTGCGAAGCTAGTGCTCAAAGCGGACATGGCTGTTGAAACCCCATCTAAGGGACCACCCAGCGCGGGGTGTGTGTCCATTTCTTCTTCCCTGCACAGAGGATATGTCAGCTCCTCGCCAACCCCGCCGTACTCGGCCTCGAAGCCATGGTACATTTGTTGCGTGCTTGACTTCGCCCCGATATGGACGCTTTCCGTCCTTTCTTCGCTACTTTGTGACTGAATGGCACTTGAGCTCCCCAATCCTTACTATGATCCCCCCTTTTTTCCCCGACACCTAATCGCCACGCCCAGCTGTCGTGCCCTCACAGCCGCACCCCGCACGACGCCGGTGCTCCCTATACCCAGAAAATGAGTCGTTCGACGTCAGCGTGGAGGGAGGTTACTCTCAAATATGAAAACCAACAGAACAAGTAAGGCGGCCGACCACTAGGTACATATTTCCACAAATTTCATGTCAGGAAAAGGGGCCTGCGGCGACGACGACGAGGCCACACAAAATGCAGCGATGGCATGGCTGAGAGAAAAGGCCAGGGCATTCGATAAAAGGCTGCTGGTCTGAGAGTGGAAAGTGAAAGAAAAAGGCCGGAGCGGGAGGAAGTACCAGACGATGACCGTAGTGGCTACTCCCTTAGCACACCGGATATGCACCGGAAAGTATCATGAACACTGAGAGGAAGTGAGAGGAGAGGTGTGCTCTGCGTTTTCTGTGTGAAAAATTCGGGGTGATATCTTCGGCGAGCACGGTGCTTTGAGCATAGAGCTGGCACACGCTAGTCATGTCTTCATCAACGCTCGTGTCCCACTCGCAATAAGAGGGTGTAGTTTCATCTTTAATCTTCATATTTGCTAAAAAGATCTCAATCCCATCCTTTCTGAAGAAAGAAGAGCGAGACGAGGATGGACTGTAATGATGGGCCACTGAGCAGTGGTCACAACTCGATGGAAATTACAGTGAGTTTCAAAATAATTTCAATTTAAAAAAATATGTCTGTATATGCCGTTTGCATAGGAGAAAAAGAGAGCTTCCGCATGCATTTCACAGCTTGACTACCAATCATGAGACCCGTCCTGGGCTGTTTCAGGCGGCATGGCAACAACGCTGAAGACATAGAAGGTAAACCGAAAGGGTTGAATAAAGCGAAGCAAGAAGCCATAACTGATCCTTGTTTTCCATTTTTTTAATAAATTCTTTTACGGCTTAAGAAGGGGGCCGCAACGTTGTCTGATAATCAAGCATGTAAATAGAAGGGGGTGCTTTTGAAGGTCATGTAGATTAAGGATGACGTGCAAGACGACGACTAAGGGACACTTCTTGCAAGATGCACTCTATGCCTTGAAGCCGTTCGTTTCGGCAGAGATTAAAGGTATCACTTTCATTCTGTCGTCTACTTGCAAGATGTACTCTATGCCTTAAAAGGAAGAAGATTGTTCCGGTACAGATTGAAAATATCACTTTTATTCTATCACCTACCGAGCTTCTGGGTGCCTTTTTCAATCGAGAAGTCAATGGCCACAGAGTTCGTTTCCCCTCTGCTTAAAACTTACGATCCACCATTTCCACTGTTTTAAGTTGGCAAAATAAAAACGTTCTTGCTGAAAGCAAGTATCAATATGAATCTTTACAGGTGATCAAAGGAAATGAACAAAGCATTGATCTCAAAAAACATCTTTTGATTGATTTAATTGACTTTAGTTATTGTTGGATGTGAAGAATTGGATTGCTGCCATCCACCCCCGTGGAAAGAAGTCCCGTGCTTTGTGCAGTGTTCTACTATAAGGGTACGCTCTTGTGATTGGACAGACGTACAGAACTTTTTGTGGTCCTGCACGTATCTCCCGTAGCGACTCATAAAGGGATTTTGTACCCAGCTCTGAACCATTTTAATGAGTACCTGATCCGCACTGCGCGTCCATCTATGATACTTAATGTACCAAAGATTTCACCCCTCACTTTATTGAGGTGTCTCTACACACATGTGGGAAATAAAATTTTGCCAAAAAAAGTTGGGACAGAGAGAATATCATATGGTTTTCAAATGAGATTTCTATTTACTTCACGTCATGTGCCTTTTTCCGGGTAGACACCATTTATTCCCCCGGATAGGTGTCTTTCACTTAGAGCATGGGACAGAATCGAGGCACTGAACGAGCTTTCCCACGTGCATATTTCATCTTGTGTTGCACGATATCCGCCTCCCCCCGGCCTTGCTCGCAACGAACGAGGAAGTCGATCATCCTTTGTCAGAAGCACATTCAATATGCTTACGCTGGCTGAAAATGGGGCATGGGATTGGGAAAGCCCGCTTTTAACCGAGGGCAATTAAGCCCGAGCATGTCTCGAGCCCTCGGGAACTTTTTCCTCCCTTTCTTCAGCTGAAAATTCTCAAGGCGATAAACCTGCAGTCCTTCAATCTCGAAGTAGAAAAGCTAGACGTGCTCATTGCAGGCGTTTCGCTTTCTTCGACGACATGTGCAAGAGTGCTTTAGTATGCAAGGTTGCTTCTGTTGTCTTGTCTTGGGGACGCCGCACCGTTGTATTTATAGGACTTTGTATCTTGCAGTACTCTCATCTTCCACCCCGTCGAGGGCGATGGAGACGAGGGCCTCCTGTTTGGGTTTCAGATGAGCGTTCTAACTTATTCAACCAACCGCACACGTACTCATAGGTCCACACTATCGATAACATGTCCGACGCACCCGAGGCACCCAAGCAAGCGCCTGAGGCCCCCACTCCCCAGGCCGGGGTGGTTGCAGAGCATCCCGCTCCGACGGGGACCGCCCAAGGGCTCATTCACAACATCCTTCACGAACAAGAACGCAGTCTGCAGGCCAAGGACGTGCACAAACAGCAGGACCTGGCAATGCATGCGGAGCAGAAGCACCACCGCCATGTGGAGCGGGGTGACGATCCCATGCACGGGAAGAAAGGACTCATGATTGCGAAGCAGTCTTGGAATGCCCAACGAGGAAGTCATGGGCTTTCGGGACAGGGGCCGAAATAAGCCACAATTTTTCTTCAGAGGGTAAAGTGACGTTGACGAAATGTAAGCGTGTAGGTGAATCATGTGGTAATTGTTTCAGGTAGGACTCATCACGTAGTGTAGGGGCCGGTAGACGCGGTAGCGAAAACACAGAACTGTAACGCAAACTTGATTTTTCTCTTCTATGGCTATTGGTCATGGCTCTCTAAAGCTTTTGTATGCAAGGAAACAATTGAAGAAATAAAAGAAGTCGTTTTCGCTTTGGTCTCGTGTCTGTTCGGGCTTTTGTCTCGCACACTATTCTACAGAGGGTCTAACAAAATGGGGTGGGTCATGCCAGCCTCCATCCAGCAGCAAATCCTTCCCTGCCATTCGCACCCGCCGCTCCAGACACGCGGTGCTATCCAAGGCATCCTGATCGATGCCTGGTTTGTTTTCATAGATTTCATACTGGCCTAAGGGGGGGGGGAGAAAAGTACACGGTGGGAAGGAGAGGTTGTGAGCACGAGAAAAGTTTCTAGATACGTAGCGGCTGGATGAAGCCACAGAGCGCTTGCCGTAAGATCCTATACGTCACCACTGACAAGCTTTGGTCCCTGCCTACCTCGCAAGCGCTGTGGCGTGATGATGGGCATGACCACATTCGCCCCCCGCCGCAACGCGAGCTCCCTCCCCTCAGGATCCAAGGCCTCCAGTGCCGTGGTGGCGGCGATGTTTACGTTGCCCAGCATGATTCGGGCCAGGGCGTACATGCGTGTGGTCCTCTCCAGAAGCGCCACTCGGTTTGCTTCCTGTTTCGCTGCGGATTCCTCCCCGTGCTCCTCCAGCCAGAGCTTGCCCAGCGGCGTTTGTGACTGCACTATGTACGGGCCAAGTCCGATCATGTCGGGGTCGAGTTCCTGTGAACGAGGGGAAGGGTTAGGGCGCAAGAAGGGGCGATGCAGCGTCAAGCAGTTTGCTGGAGGAAGGGGGGGAGGGACGGGGGGGGGGGGGGCACATACCTTGAAGAAAAGGAGATCGTTGGCCTGGTCCTCCACGGTCTGGAACGGCACCCCCACCATCACGCCCGTCCCCACTTGGAAGCCGATTCTCTGCAGTTCTTCCAGGCATTTGCGACGTGCCTGGAAAGAGTGGGAGGCAGGGTGGAGCCTGGTGTACAAAGTAGGATTGCTGGTTTCGATCCGCAACAGGTAGCGGGAGGCCCCTGCCTCCAAGAAGGCCTGGTAGACTGACGACGGGAGCTCACCCAAGGAGAGGGCGACGGCGAGACCGCGCTGGGAAGGAAAGTCACGCTGGTTTGGACCGGCTGAGGGAAAGGGGGGAGACTCGCATGCCAGGTCCATTGTGCGCCGTCGTATGGCCCGCACCACATCTAGCATAAAGCTGGGGTGGGTGGGGTGGAACCCATGTCAGGGCGGCATGATTTACGCCTAGAATCTCGCTTGGACCTTCTCATCATCGCCGCGGCCTTGTCCCACTGGGTACCCGCTCCCGTCGTACTCACTTGATTCTCTCAGGGGAAGGCAGCTCTCCCGATTGCAGCATCAGTGTGCCCATTCCCTGAGAATAGGCAAATTCCGCACAGGCCAAAATCTCCTCTTTTGTCATCGTGTAGCGGTGTACCTTCTGCGGGTGATCCGTGGCCAGGGAGAGCGTGAGGAAGGATCGGGGGAGGAACGCTGGGCCGAAGACAGGTTGCAATCCCCATGTCTCCAATGCGTCCGCCTCTCCTGTTCCATGATAGGGCCGACCCTTACCGTGTGCTTGCGAATACCGCAGTAAAAGCAATCCTTGGTGCAGACGTTGCTAAATTCGACGATGCCTCGGGCGTACACTTTGGTGCCGAAATATGCCGCTGCGAACAGACAGGACAAAAGTGGGGACGAGAGATGTGAAAGTGATGGATTCACAACGATTTGGTTCATACCCATAACTTAATTTTTCAAGTCTGCGATAATTTGTGAATGGATCCCGTGAACGTGCTATTATGAAGGCTTTTAGCCTAGAACTCGACTGAATTGAGCTTTCACCCTATCCTCACGGGTTTGCGCCTTCCGGTTTAAGAAAATTTCAGTACATATTTGAAAAACACAAATAGAACATCGCAAGAACGTACTCGTCGCAGCCTCAGCCACAGCGTACATGGACTTGATTAAAGTCCTATCATTCGTTGTCAAGAGTTCTGTCAACTGCCGCCTAGAGATGTCCAGCTTTTGTCCTGTGTCCAAACGATCGAGGCCAAGGAAGTCCTTCAAGGGTGACCAAAGAGGCTCAGCACCCCCTCTCGCAGTGCCTTTGTCGCTGGCATAGCGTATTGTGACTGACAGTGGTCGTTGGCGGCCCAAGGCGCGAGGGCAGGCGCATGTCCAAAAGTGTCGGGCTCGAAGGATCTGTTTGGTATGGAAACCTAGGCAGCTGCCACAGACCGAAAGCACCGCCACGTTTGCAGGAAAATAATGCAGTGTTCGGGGTAGAAGCATGCCGTTGCCTGGCGTGAGTGATTGTTGCATGTGTGAGAATGCGAAAGTGACTTTGAAGACCTGGTTCAGTTCTTCCTGACAAAGTTGAAGCAGAAGGAGAGACGCAATTCAAGAAGCGTTTGTTCCGCTTTCAAGCGAGACAGCCACGCGTTTTCCCTCTCATCTTTCCTACGGCCTCTCATTCAGGATAGTTGAGCGTGTGCCGGTCCCTGCTATGATGCTGTGGCGGGCGTCTGGCCGGCTTTGTCCTCGAAGTCTCTTTACGACCCCGACGGCTGCGTCCCGGGGAGGTAAGTTGCCATCCAGACACCACCAGCAACGCTGGCTGGCTCAATGGTCAATCGAGACTGAACACCACCATAAATATGAGGACCCTGCCAAAATCATCGACGAAGGTCTGATCAATCGCTTGTTGGAGGAGACAAAAGACAAGGTGGGTTGAAGACGGAGGACGACTGCGGGCAGATGCTCCACATGTATATGCCCCAACAAATTCACGACGCACATGCCCACTAACATTGTGCGTGCAAACGCCCGACAAATACCAGGCAAAAGATGCCGCATGCGTCAAAGCTATTCTGGTGGCTGCTCAAGAAAGGGCCCGGCTTCAGGCCATGCCCCCAGGGCACCCTACCGCAGACCCGCCCCAGAATGAATTTGTTCAAGGACTCACCCTGGAGGAGGCAGCTACACTCTTAAACGTCGATTCGGGGAACAAAGACATAATGCAGCTTTTGTATGATGCTGCCTTGAATGTGAAGCAACAGATTTACGGTAGGATCTTAAGAACACATGATTGAAGCAGAAGCTAGGGGAAATTCGGTCCTTGTGGTAGATCGTTGCAGGCTTTTTTCGGATGAATTTTCTGACCTATTTCATGTGTTTTTCAACAGGCAACCGTATTGTGCTCTTTGCACCTGTTTACTTGGCCAACTGGTGTGTAAATACGTGCCAGTACTGTGCCTTCCGAGGGGCCAATAAGCAGATGCAGCGAAGCATGCTCACCATGGACGAGTTGCGGTAGGTTTGCTGGAGAAATGCCTGAAGACTCGAGCCTTTTTTAGCGACAATTGCTTCGATGTGTGACTGTGTCTGGGAGAAGAATAATTCTGATTTTACGTGTGTGACAGCAAGGTACATGGGCATAGATGGCGCCCTGGGTGTGTGACGGCGCGAAGGGCAGTGGTTTGAGGTTTGTACGTTGATGATCCGGATTACGTTATAAGTGGCGCGCAAGTAGTGTAGGAACCCGGATGAAGTTGGTGTGTCTGAAAGAGCTCAATCACGAGGATTGTCCCCTGCCCTCCCAGACAAGAAGTGGAAGCCTTGGAGGCGATCGGACACAAACGATTGCTGCTTCTGACCGGCGAGCACCCCAAGTATTCGTTTGACCGGTTTCTCGAGGCAGTCCAAGTGGTACGTACACTTCCAATAGATCATTGGAGGCGTCAGTAGGGGAGGGAAAGACTGCTGCTGCTTCCAACAAGCCTTCGTGTTTGAAGTTGACCGTATCGCACAGCCTCATCCCCATCGAGGAGGAGATTTTCACCGTGTCTCAGCCCCGTTTATCGCCCACCTGACACTGATTCTCCATCCCAGGTTGGCACCGTCAAGACCCCTAATCCGTGTGGGGAGATTCGGCGGATCAACGTGGAGATTCCCTCCCTCTCCGTCTCCGACATGCGACGCCTCAAGGCTACTCAATACATTGGTACCCTTCTTTAGTGGTCATTTTATTTTTCCAATTTCACACATGCTGTTGTTTGAGTGTCATACGAGAGTCCATATCCTTGCCTTGGAGGCGATTTAAGATAAGCGCCCACATAAATGGCATTTCCACAGGTACCTACACGCTCTTCCAGGAAACCTACCACCGTGACACTTTTCGGAAAATGCATCCCGGTGGACCCAAGAGCGATTACAACCACAGGTAAGTCGTGCCAGCCGCCATAAGCTAGGGGAGGGTACGTAAGTGAGACAGAAGAGACGCGGAGGAAGTCGTCCTTGGCGAGATCTTCTTGTCCTGAATCACGCTCACCAACACACATCACGGCCCAGGATCCTGACCATGGACCGGGCACAGTTGGGTGGCCTGGATGACGTGGGAATCGGGGCGCTCTTCGGCTTGGCCGGTAAGGAAAGGAGGGGCCCGGTGATGGGAACTGATCTGGCTCCGCGACGTCTGTAATGGGTTGGGGCACAAATCTATTTATCTTCAGGGAGGTAGAAGGGACTTCTCACGTTCTTTTGGCCGGAGGCTCTCTCCCATGTATCGATCGCTTCCATCTTGTTCTTTTTTCGGGGTCGTAACGAAAGGGACTGTCCTCGCACAACCCTTTATGTCTCTCAGAGTCCTTCTGCGACGTCTCTGTCTCCCATACAAAGGACCCGGCGCGATCTCATTGTTCCTCCCTGCCTTTCACACTCCTTCCCTCTGCCACCAGACTACCGATTCGAGGTGTTGGGCCTCCTCATGCATGCCCACCACCTCGATCGCACCTACGGCACGGGACCCCACACTATCTCTATCCCCCGCATGCAGCCGGCCCTGAACGCCCCGGCAGCGGAGCACATCCCCCTGCCGGTTCACGACGACGATTTTAAGAAATTGGTGGCTGTCATTCGGTGTGCGGTTCCCTACACGGGTAAGAAAGGCTTCTATGTGGAGGAATGGTGGAGTAAAAATGATCTTTGGAAAGATTGCAAGCTGGACGGTCGTATCGCTGATGACAGTTGTGATCTGCTCACTTTCTTGACCCTTTCCCTTCCTCCATCCCCTCCCTCCTACCCTTCGCGGGTTGTCTGCAGGCATGATCCTATCCACCCGGGAGTCAGCTCAGATACGTCGGGAGCTTTTACGCTTGGGCATCTCTCAAATCAGCGCCGGGTCACGCACAGACGTGGGGGCCTATCACCGCGATACCTCTTGCGACGCCGCCCCCTTCATTAGCAACACCGCCGGGACGAGCGGCAACGGATACAGGGCAGGGCGGCCGGCCAAGTCGCAACTACCTCCTCCTGCCACTCTGGATGCATCGCGCAAGGAAGAGGAGGAAGACACGGAGGAATATAAATTGAGACGTGGACAATTCTGTTTACAGGTGCGGCACTGGGTGTGTGCGTGTATGGATTGGATATAAGAAGCAGGATGCAAGTTCGGCTGCTGTCATTCCATTTTCCCGGCTGTTTTTAATGTCTCTAGGTGGCCCTGCTCCCTTGTGTCTGTTGACTTATCTATTCACCCCGACGTCTCATTCTTTCCCCGCTCTCTAGGATCATCGTCCTCTCGACACGGTCATTAAAGACCTGCTTCACGACGGATTCATCCCCTCCTTTTGCACGGCTTGTTATCGGAAGGGGCGCACCGGGGCAGCATTTATGAAAATCGCAAAGAGTGGGCGCATTCAGGACTTTTGCCAGCCGAATGCTTTACTCAGTCTGCAGGAGTACATGGAGGTATGACTTTGCTCTGTGTTTCTCTTTGGTTCAGGAGAAGGGGTAAAATTTCATTGGCGGACACAAAACCCTTGTCGCATGATATTGTCTTGACTATCCTCTTATCTTTCAGCTGACTTCCTCCCTCATCATTGTTCCTCTCCTTCCGCATGGCACCCGCACTTTTCTTGCCAGGATTATGCCAGTCCTCAAACCAAGGCGATAGGCGCAGAAGTCATACATCGCGAGAGTCAGCTCATGAGCGACAACGCCAAGCGTGCGTACGACAGGAAACGCCGGCAGCTTTTGGAGGGGAAGCGAGACCTTTATTTTTGAGGCGTGGTCGTAGCGATGGCATGTGTCATTGATATAGACGAGAAGATCAGTAGGCGTATTGTACAGAAGAAAGGGGTGATATTTGGGAGAGATAACCAGACACAGAATTGAATGACAAGCACACGTGATGGACAGCGTGAAAAATTGCTCCAAGTGCTTTATTGAAAGCTTTGTTTGTTTCTGCACCAAGGCCCGTGCAGAATCCGCTTGCTACGTGGTTTGTTTTCTAAAATCATTCATTCTTTTCAAAATCTTGCCCCAATAAAGCAGATGCAACATATCGTTCAGCCTCTTTCCCGAGGTCTTATGCTCAAATCATGTTGTTTGCTCGGACCGGTCTGCGTAATGTGTATGCAACAATGCATGGCTCCGGGCACTTCCCGGCCTTCCCATTTCGCTTTCGTAGAGTTTCTGGATGCTGGGGTTGTCATGGCTTTTCCTCAGCGCGCTCTTCTCGTCCAAATTGTACACGTGTGCCATCCTTTTCTGCAGGACCAAGGCGTCGTCGCTCTTGCTCTGCCCACCTCCCCCAATGCAGCCTCCCCGGCAAGCCATCACCTCCACAAAATCGAATTGAGCGGCTGGATCCCCCAGCTTCATTCTTTCCAACAATGCCCGTGTCTCCGCGGTTCCATGCACGACACCAACACGTACCACCGCCCCTGGTCCTTTCCCATCCGGATTGGGGATGCAAACCCGGGAGGATTTGACCCCTTGCAATCCCCGAATGTCGCTCATTTCCATCTTTGGGAGTTCTTGTCCCCCCGAGGCCAATTCATAAGCCGTCCTCAACGCCGCTTCCATCACCCCGCCGGTCGCGCCGAAAAGGACCGCCGCACCCGTGCTCTCTCCCAAGGGGTCATCGGGCACTTGCGCATCCAAGGCAGGCAGCGCTATTTTCCGCAGGCGAAACAAGCGCCCGATTTCCCGCGTGGTCAAGACGTAGTCATTGTTGGGCACGGGACCGTCGATCTTGGATGAGTAGGTGGCCCCCCTGTCGGCCGGGCGGTGGGCTTCCCCTTTCTTCGCCGTGCACGGCATGACGCTGACCGAGACCACGTCCGCCGGGTCTCGCTCCAAGCGCGGCGCCCATACATTCTTGATCAAAGCGCCCATCATCCCCTGCGGTGACTTGCAGCTGGAGAGGTGAGGGATCAACTCCGGGTAGTTTTTTTCGACCAGGTTGATCCAACCCGGGCAACAAGAAGTGAACATCGGAAGGGGCCCTGCCCCCGGGTCTTTCCGCAGCCGCGACAGGAGCTCTGTGCCTTCCTCCATGATGGTCAAGTCAGCGGAAAAATTCGTGTCGAAGACATAGTCGAAGCCCAAGAGTTTCAAGCCCGCGACAATTTGCCCCATGGAGACGCGCCCGGGCGGCAGGCCGAATTCCTCGCTCATGGCCACGCGTACGGAGGGGGCCACGGCCGCGACTTTCACCCGGCTTTGATCCTCCAAGGCGTCTATCACCTGGAAGAGCTCGTGTCGCTCCCGCATGGCCCCCGTGGGGCAAACGGCGGCGCACTGGAGGGGGGCGGAAAGGAGAAGCGGTACGCGGGTCTGTGGGCAACTGGACGGCGCGTGCTCCGAAGTTCCCTTCGGGACGCTCCCCTTCGGGACGCTCCCCTCGGGTCATGTCCCCGGAGAGAAGATCCACGACCCACCGAAATACAACAGCCATTCACACACAGGAAACCCCCTCACTGTGCTACCGTTCCCCCCCCCCCCGGTACCTCGCCCGCACTCGATACACTTGGTCCGGTCCAACGGCAGCCCCCGCGTGGTCGACACATGCTCATCGACCCCTCGCCCGACGAAACCGATCGCCCCCACCCCTTGGATCCGCTGGCAGATCGCCACGCATCGCCCGCATTTGACACACTTGTCCGGATCGAACGTAATGGCATTGAAAGGATCCTCCTCGGAGGGCATCGGGCCCTGGCTGTCCGAAGCGGCGGCAATGCTGGCCCCGCCGTCCCATTCATGGTGGTGCGTGAAGGTGCGCCGGACTCCGGGGGGAGCGACGTCTTCTACCTGGGAAAGATGGAGGAGGCGCAGGAGGAGGGGGAGAGGTACGTGTTGGTTTTTAAATGAGCCGGCCTCTCGAAAGGAGTGGAGACACAGACCATAGAGTGCATAATCCATGTATTTTCACAGGTGCACGCGATACCACGGGAGGGCTGGTAAATAGCGAATCGAATTACCTGATACCGATACAACAAGTCTTGAAAAGTGCAATTCCCATCGGCGTCACATGTCTGACAGGTGTTGGGATGCTTGGCCCGTAGGAGCTGAAGCACGAAGCGTACATTGCTCAGCACGTCGGGAGAATGCGTGTGGATGCGACAACCCTCCTTGACAGGCGTCACGCAGGCAGGGACCAACTTTGTGACGGGCACAAGCTTCGTGACCCTCCTCACGTCCGTGGCCGACGCGGGGCCCACCACCTCCTTCACCCCGTGGTCGGTCTCGAGCTCCACTAAACATATGCGGCACGTGGCGCGCGCAGGAATGGAAGGGTGTGCACACAAGGTAGGCACGAAGGCCCCCGCGGCCCGGGCGGCTTCCAATAAGGTCGAGTACGCTGGAACGGCAATACTCCGTCCATTGACTTCCACGTTCACAAGCTCCTCGTGCGCCTCTGGAATTGAATTTGAGATGGCATTTTTTGGGGTGGGTGCGTGGTCGGAAAAAGCAGAGCTTCCGCTGCTTGCGGTGGGACGGGCGCGTAAAAATGACAGTCTGGGCCGCGCCAGGTTGACAGGAGCGAATGCAGACGATGTGCCGGTTCCACGGTGCGCAATAACCCGCTTCGGGAGACGCAGGCCGCGCATAGCCCCCTAAATCTGCATTTGTGTCCGTAGGATGTGTTGGTGACGGAATATTTGTCAGAATATAGCCTTGAAAAAAGAAGAAAGTAGAACATTCAAGCGAGGGTCCTGGAAACGAGCGATGCACGACATCCTTTTGAACCTGCTGGCTTCGTTTAAACTTCCTTTCCCACGACCCTTCCTTTCCCACGACCCGTGCCACCCCCGCCGGCAATACAGGCAATGCCCGCACGGCCACGGGCCATGCCAACGCAGCGCAAAGGCTTTGAAAGACATTTGTTAATACAGGCATCGCGGTCAGAACAAGCCCTTTGGCGCTGAGTTGAAGCTCAGAACGTCACGAAAGAAAGAATGCCGCCCAGTGCAGCGTTCAGGTGCGTTTCGTGTCACAACTGGCATGCATTCCTACAGTGTGCCTTGTGGCAGTCAGGTAGACAGGCATATATTTTGACCTTCGAGAAGGGTGGCTTGAACGTTTAGAGCTCTCGGGCACTCAACATTACAAGTAACCCCTCTCACCCATGTGCTGCCCTCCTTCCCCCCTCTCCATCCCGTCATCCTTTTTCAGACGTTTACGTACTCCATGTCTCTCGCTTCTTGCTTCTTTTTTTTCGTCGGCTACCGCCAAGGCGCCTCCCTCGACGGGGCTGCACCGCCTCCTCATCGGCTTGGTGGGGGAAATGAACGCGGGCAAGAGCACGTGTTTGAATGCACTCACCCAGCAGGCCACCTCCATTGTCGATGCCACTCCCGGCACCACTGCCGACGTCAAAGCTGCACTCTTGGAACTGCACGGCCTGGGCCCCGTGAAGCTCCTCGACACGGCGGGTATCGATGACGTGGGGGCGTTGGGAGAGAAGAAAAAAGAGCGGACCTACCGGGCCTTGAAGGAAATTGACGTGGCCTTGGTGGTGATTGATCCTTTTTCCAAGATCCTGTCGAGTTCCTCGTCCCAAAGGCCTTATGATGGAACGGGAAGGGAAGGACGGCGCCGTGATGAGGGAGGAGGTGGGATAGGAGAGGATATGTCCATAAGCGCAATGGCAACGCCATCGTACACAGCCTGTCAGGCGGATCCTTCCTCGCTTTCCCTCCTCTCTTCCCTCGTGCAGGCCATGGACCGCCGGGGACGCCGCGCCATGCTCGTCTTCAACTTGAAGAAGGAGAGAGAGGAAGAGGTGGCTCGGGAGGGAAGGACGAGTCTTGGGGGGGGGGGGAGGAACGGGCGGGTGAGGCAGGCGCTAGCTCTCCTTGGGTGAGGGAACTGATTAATTCCATCGAAGAATGTATTCGGAGGGATATCAAGGGACAAAAATCGTACTCGTTAAGAGGAGAAGAGGGAGGAGGAGGGGGACAAGGCGGGGGACAAGGTAGGAGGGGGAGGCCGATCGGCCCGTCCACGGCCAGTGCAAGCGCCCCGGTCAGAAGGAACCTCCCTTTCTTCACGACAGATGGCGAGCAGGAGGGCTCCCATTTCGTCCTCCTCCCTTCCTTCACGGCGGACTTCACAGCCCCCGGCGCGGGAAAGGCCCTGGCCTTACACCTCCTTCACTCCCTCCGCCCGTCCTCCCGCCCTGCCTCCGCCCCCTCCTTGCCCACCGAGGACCCCGAACCTCCCCTCCTCCCCCTCCAATACCATCACGACAAAATCGTCCTCCTCAACATACCCATGGACGCCGAGACCCCCCTCACCCGCCTCCTGCGGCCTCAGGCCCTCCTCCAAGCCTTCTGCCTCCACCACTACATCCCAACGATCGCCCACCGGATGAACCTGAGCAAAGCCCGGTCCTTCCCTCCTTCCTCGCCCTCCCCCTCCGTCTCCTCCATGCAATCACCCTACGAGGAGGAGAAAGCCAAGTTCCTCTCCCTCCTCTCCCTCCTCCCTCCCGGTAGCCTGGTCGTCACCGACTCTCAAGCCATCGACGTCGTCCACGCCTGGACCTTGCCGCCACTTGGCGGGGACGAATCATTTACTAAGCTTCAAAAGCCGGTGGACATTACCACCTTTAGCATCGTCATGATTCAGCACATGAGCGGGGGAAGGTTGGGGGCCTTTGTGGAGGGCATGACCCGGCTGGTGGAGATGGAGGAGGAGGCAAGGCAGGCCAAAGAAGGGAAAGAAGCGAGGGTGTTGATAGCGGAGGCATGCAATCATGTCCGGATCCCAGAGGCGTGTGACGATATTGGCACGGTGCAGCTACCTCAGGCCCTTCGGAGGGCGTTTCCACACCTTGGTTTCCATATTCATCACGCCTACGGCCGAGAATTTCCCTGGCAGGCTTTGCAAGACGGAAGGTACGACGTAGTGGTCCACTGCGGCGGCTGCATGATCGACAGGCAAAAGGTGCGGGCCCGCATGGAAGAATGTGCCGACGGGGGGGTTGCCACGACAAACTATGGCCTTCTGTTGGCATACGCGGCTGCACCGCAGGCCATGTTGAGGGCGGTACGTCCTTTTGGTGTGGAAATACCAGAGATATTGAGCAAGCATGCAACAATGGTGGAACAGGATGGAGATGTAGGGCGGAGGGCATCGAAATCCGGGTCGTCTTGCCTGAACCCCGTGTGTGCCTTGTCCCCTCTGATTGACATGAAAGAATGAGTGTAAAAAAGTCGCGATTTTACAGTGTGTTGCGCGCCATCGACGAATATACTTTACAAGTGAAGCTGCCTCAAATCTGATTTACAGCCAAAGCAGGCGAATTAAATGCACAAGCTTGTTTCGGTTTTCTTTTCCTTCCAAGTCGTATTCCTTAAATCAAGTAGTCGTATTGCTAATACCAAACTTTTTGTTTTAATAATCGAATGGTAAATGCTTCAAGGGGGCGGACCGTTTTTTTTAAAAAAGAGGTGTTTGGAAAGTAGGAAGACCTATGAATACTCTTGCTTACTTGATAGCTTGAAGATCGATTTGCTAGCCCGTTTGCTGTGTGTCATACTCCCTACTTTCAAAATTTTGAAAAATGGGCCCCTGAAGAGCAGCAGATGCAGGGAGGCTCGAGCTCGGCTTCCCGGTCGCCTTCGGAAGGGAAATCGACAGCGATGTGCGCATCATGCTAAAGTTAATACGCCGCCATGGACATACTGTTGGAAAAGCTTTGTTGCATGTACTTCATCTCGTCTCTTTCGCCCCTCCACAGGGCCACTAATGGGCCAGACTCTTTCCACCCTGGGTGGTATTGTGGGTTACAAACACGAGTATATCACAAAAGCTAATGGGGATACAGAATCACTGGTAACTGTGGTAGATGCATCACTATTTAGGCGGAAAATTAAGCTGCAGTTTACTATTGAGGATGAGCGCCGAGAAGGAGAGCGACATCCCGATGAACCTATCTCTGTCACAGCTGGCGAGGCTGAGGAAGAAAGAGTCATTCCGGCTGTGATTCAAGCATCTGCAGATAAGCATCCCATGCATGTCGCTTACCAAGAAGATGATGGAGAGGATCAGGAGCTCTCTCTGCCACCTATTTCCTTCGTAGATGAAGAGGAAGCGATTTATGTCGACAACACCAGCGGCCTCAATAATCCAAGCAGCTCTCAGATGATCACTGCTCGTCGTCCTAGACAGGTGCAGTCTACAGGCGTCCTCGGTACCGAGAAAGATGAAACCTCATCATTCATTCATTCAAGACATCGACCCAAGTCAGTCGGTCCCTGCAGTGGTGAGGGTGCCGCCCGGGTCTTTCTGAAGACGCTCTCCGATACCGTGGCTATCATCGGCTCGAATGGGCTTCAACAGGGGGAAATGAATCGGGTGCGACTTACTTTGCGCGACCAAGAGGCGACGATTCTCATTCCGGTCTTGCCGTCGGCGGTGGAGGGGGACAAGGAGATGCCAACGTGGGAGAGCGAGGAAGTGGGATATGAAACAAGCCAAGGGAAGGAAAAGGGGGATGAGCGTCGACGACCGCGTCGCTGCCAGTCGGTGACGCTGAGTTTGGAAGCGGAAGAGCCAGTCTCAGACCCGGCGAAGGCAGGAGGAACAGCCGGGCAAGACGAAGCAGAGAAGGAGGAGGGGCGTCTGAGCGTGGAGGTGGAGCAAATCCAAGGCTTTCGACCGCTGGGGCAGGTGACTTCCGACATTGCAGCCAGCATGACCACGTGAGTATTCGTGAGAGAACGGCCTTCGCCCACGCTAATTTCCCGAAACTTCGGCTTGCTAGCTAACCTCATTTCATCACGCAATGCCTGTGATGCCCGTGATGCCCGTGTGGAAAGACACTGCCCTTCCTTGTCGCGCACCTCACGAATGTTTCTTTGCGCGTCTATCTCCCCCTTTCCCTCCCACCAGCGTCACCACAAACGCCGAGCTCGAGGCAGCCGTCCTCCGCCTCTGTCAGGCATACACGAAGGACGACGCGAGTCCAACCGTGATCTCTCACAAGCGGGACATTAGGCTCATCACCGGCTTCCTTTCCCGCATCCTGCTTCCAAGGATCGAGCGCACAGAGGAGGATGGTCTGCCCGCATTCCGGTCAGGAAAAAACCTCGTCTCCGACTACTTGCCTTCGGAGATGGATTTCCTATCTCCCCGAGAATATTTTCGTCCCCGCTCTCCCTCCTCCCTTTCCTCCGATTCCTCTACCCACACGCTCATCCCGCTCCCGCCTCTGTCGCCATATGCGCATGAACCCATCATAGAAAAGTCATCCAACGGCCGCGCCCCTGCTACCCTAACTGCTGGCGTCAATTCCACCGGAGCTTTGCCTGTCTCCGATTTCGCAAACAAAAGTAAGGTGCCACCACTTGTGGAAACACATGCGGAAAGTGCTCCTAAGAATAAAGCTGTTCAAAATTCACCTTCGGCTCCTCCCAAGCCCAGAAAGACCCGGAAAATTCGCTTAAGTGCTTCCAGCGTGGAAGAAGTCGACACATCCAAGGATGAAGGAGGTGCCTTGTTCGACGACCTTTGGGATATGCGGTCTTACTCCTCCAACACAGCTTCCACCATTGCCTCCTCGACTCCGTCAAGTCGATTAAGGACATGTAAAGCTTCTCCCGTCCGGGTCGCACGTAGAAAATATATTCTGCCTCCAGAGGAGGATGAGGAACGGAAGGATATCTCGCACGAGATGATTCCCGATGATGAAGGCTTGTGGTGATGACCATTTTTTGAGAATTGGGATAATTTTCGCATTTCGAAATCTGTACTCCAAGATGGCCGGTGCGCCGTCCTCCTGCCATGCTGCTACATGACATATTCTGACGATAAAATCAATTTTGGCTGAAGACATCTGACCCAACTCGTAACCACATATCGTAAACTTTCAGCAGATAAAAAAAAGTTGTTTCTTTAATTTCTATTGTTGGCAAACCCTCTCGTTGTCTTATGCTCGATCTATGCTTCGAGCCATATCGTGGGGTGGGGAGGTTGTCAGCCGCTGGAAGTTGAACAAGATGCATGATGCTGGAAAAGATTGACTTGCATACTAGCCACAGCACGCATTTGTATGGGGTCTAAATATCTTGTAGGGCTGTAGATCGAACCTCAAACGACTTTCCTGCGTTACATCGGGGCATGCGCGTCAGCAAAAAGGTTGCTACTCGCTCCAGGTGGCTCATTGCGAGGGTCTTTGGCCTCACGTCCTTCCTACTGACACACTTCACGCAAACAGGGTTCTGGGCGACGATGGCGTTACGTGGGGCTGCAGTACTACTACTTCTTGTACTTTTGACGGACTGCATGCTGTCGAATGCGTTTTTCCATCCGACTTTTTCTCCTTCGTTGGTAGCTAAAAGTATCAGGCCCGTCAAGCCGTCCTTCTCAACTTCTCCCTCTTCGTCCCCTGTGCGCAAGCATGCGTTCTGTCGGAACACAGCTTCGTCCACAATATTATATTCTACTGAATCACGTGGTGAAAAGTTGGTCGGCGAAGACGCAGCTACTTTCAGTCTGAAAGAGCAGAATCTTAAGGTAGGCAGGCCTCAAAGTAGAGTCAATTGTGGCATGGTTTCCTCTGTTCGCTCTTCATTCTCAACTGCAACACATGTTTTCAATCACTTTTTTTCCAGGATTGGAGCATTTTCACTGTCCTCCTGGTGACTGTTTTGGGCGCACTATTTCTTGCTTGGATTAATCCTAGTACGGGCCTAGGCGACGAATACATTCAATTCATAGAGAGTGTTGTGCCTGGTCATTCTTCTGAGGCAGCCATTACTTTGCTACTGACCATTTTTGGTGTAGCACACAGCGGTCTGGCCAGCTTGCGTCCATGGGCTGAAGAAGTGATCGGTGCAAGGGTAAGGGAGGATGAGAATACAATGAAGACGATGTCTGACACTGCAGCTCAAACATGGTGGTGTGGGTTGGGGTGGGGAGTGGGGTTCATTGTTCTAGATCAGCACATTTCTTATCTCATCTTCCTCTTTGTATCTCGCAAAACCCTTGCACACTTAGGCGTGGCGTGTCGTCTTCGCGTTGGTGAGCCTCCCATTAGCGAGCTCTGCGATAATATATTTCATCAACCATCGATACGACGGTGCTCAACTATGGGACATAAAGCTTGTACCCGGTAAGCTTGTCATTTAACCTTGTGGGGCGAAGCAAATGATGGTTAGGGGACAGGGACACGTAAGATTTAGCAATGGAAGGGGTAAGGGCGTGGGAAAGATCTATATGCGAAACATGATTAGATCGCATTTCGACGCAAGAAGCGTCGTCTGTGTCCAGGTCCCGCACTTACGATTCAATTTTCCCTCAAAATAGGTGTGCATGAAATAGTTTGGATCATCTCCTTCATCTCCTTTTATTTCCTCTACCCGTCCACATTTAACTTGTTGGAGATTGCGGCGGTTGAAAAGCCAAAGCTGCATATGTGGGCCACGGGAATAATGCGTATCACTCGGCAAGTAAAACTTTACGTTTCCTGTCTGTGTTACTTTGTTCACGCAATGATCATTTTTCAAGTTTTCTGCGCGCCTTTTTACTAGCTGCTTGCTACTTCTTTGTACCTGTACTTATTCTTAAATAAACTATCTATTCACATCTTTCCATAGCCATCCCCAAATGGTAGGCCAAGCGCTTTGGTGTGCAGCCCATACCTTATGGATGGGAAATTCTTTCGTTCTCGTCGCATCAGCTTTCTTGATGGCACATCACGTTTTTGGGTACGTATAAGAATCGGTGACATTCACATGATTTACTTTCAGAGCAACTTGATTTATGGATAGCTTCATTCTTCATCATAACTTCCATGCAGTGTTTGGAACGGGGATCGGCGGCTTCGAGACAAATATGGCGATGAAGTCTTTGAAGCTTTTAAGGAACAAACATCTGTCACACCTTTTGCTGCCATTTTGGAAGGTCGACAAGTCCTCCCGTCCGATTACTGGAAAGAATTTGCGAGACTTCCCTATCTCATTATTGGAGTGGGGACTTTAGGAGCTTATCTGGCACACCCTTTCATGCAGGCAGGGAGCTGGACATTGCATTGGTGAGCTCGATGAGTTATGACTGAAAAGGCAACAAGCAATTATAAAGAACACTCGAAAACAGCAAAGGAATTGTTAGATTGTGTCTGATAAGAATATGTTCACAATCAAAATCGGGGGACCTAATAACAGTTTCTATCTGCAAAGATAATAAGCGGCAAATACATTTTCTTTTCTTCTTGATTTTTCCTGAATCACTAGAATGATTTTCCTGACCCAACAACGTAAATTTACGTTCATGGACACAAAGACGTACCAAGGCAAGAGAGGAGGGAGCGGCGGCCCTGGTGTTTGAAATTTTGAATTTCCCGACATATGCCCCGAAACGGAAGTCCGAGCGACGCGGCCCATTGAATGGCGCAACAAGCCGACGGGCGTCATCCTCGCCGTCCTTCCCACACGCTTCCCTCCCTTTCAAGATCCTTCACCGTCGAAACACTTCTTTACTTTGGGGATCTTGTGCTTTTTACCTGCATGAAGACGGCTTTTGCTTACCGAAAGATATTTTGTCGCAGATCAGGTGCGACATATATTTTACCTGCACCGGGTCATGTCCTACCTGTCTAAAATATTTCAAGCTTGGAATGTGACCACAATACTAGTACAGGGAAGATTTCATGGTATCTTCTCAATATCATACTTAATTATTAGCACCTTGTTATATTAAATTATTAACAATATCCGTCTTAATCCTCTTTTCACTTGACACAGCATCCACCCAATTCAATTGAAAACACCTACCAACAATGTCTGGCATTGAGATCAAGCCTGACGGTGCCATTGGAGGCGCCTTCGCCCCTAAGGTAAAGTTCTTGCAAGACACCTGTATCGATTATATCACGAAGCTGGAGTAGCTAGAGATAATTTAGTACTCTCGTTCTCTTTTTGTGCTCGCAAATTCGTTGGCACCCAAGATAAATGCGCCACTCAGCTTCTCAGCTGAGCCATACTATTGTATGCACACCCACCTGCATGTCTCAATAGGTTAGCTATTGAACGTTTTAGATAGCTCAGCTCATTCTATTCGTCCAATTTCCTCTACAGCCGGTCGGCGGCAAGGCTCCCACGGTCCCCATCACCCTCGCTCCAGAGGGCTGGCCCATCGTGCACGGAACCGTCCAATCCAAGGACAACTCTGACTACTCCGGTCCCGTGACCGCAGCGGGGCCATTTACCTTTGCTACGTCTCAGACCATCAATGAAAAGCCGGACAACACCGGCGTGGCCCAAATGCTTCTCACGTCCATGCTGGGAGCTTCCAAGAACGGAGGTCTCCGTTCCATGGCCGACCAGGCCTCGGTACTCCTGGGCTTCAGCCTTGCGGACTCCAACCCCGTCTCTGTCATCACAGACAAGCGTCCGGACGGTTCCACCCTGCTGTGGACCTCGACGATCCGCAACGTGATCGTCTACAAGGTGAGCCCGGAGGCGCCCGGGACGTTGCAGGAGGTGGCCAAGTACGACCATGGCTACAACTTCCGCTTCCATGGCTCTTATGCCTTTGTCGGAGAAGTGAATGGGCAGTCCCATTTCTTCACGACGGACAATGATTCCTTGGTCTCGTACACGCTGGTGGAGGAAGGCGGGCGGAAGGGAGGATACTCGATCAAGCCGTTGGGCAAGTTAGCGCTCCCGGTGTGGACCAATCCCTCCGGCGCGGACCACTTGGTTGGGTTGACCGTCCTGGACGATGGTACCGTAGTGGTGTGCTCCAAAACGGGCGTCCTGATGGCGTCCCGTGCTGACGGGAAAGGCGGCTTTGTCCTCATGGATACTCTGGCTCTCGGCGACTTTACCCGTACCAGCAACAACGAGGTATCCAACTCGATCTCGGCCGATGGGCAAGGCATTTTCATTGTCACGCAGCGTGAAGTCTGCCGTGTCGATTTCAACCCTGCCACGGGACGTCTGGGCTTCAAGTGGAGCACCATTTACGGCCCGGAGGCCCCTTGGTACATCGGACGGCTGGGACCGGGGGCTGGCAGCACCCCCTCGATTAGCGAGTGCGGAGGCAGGAAGACGATCGTGATTACGGACGGCGCCATGCCCATGAATGTGCTCTGGTACGACGCGGAGAAAGGTGTGTTGGCCGGGAGCCGAAAGGTGCAGTTTACCGAGGACGAGAACGGGAATCTGCCCACGCAAAGCGAGCAGAGCGTGGCTGTCGACGGGTGCAAGGCCTTCGTGGTCCAAAACTACATGGGCATGACCGAATTAGACGACAGTGTCTTTTGCACAACGGTAAGGACGAGGGTTGAGCGTGGAAGAGGGGGGCCTGGAGTGGCCGTGAAGTTACGAGGCGGAGAAGGGAGCGGGAGCAGCCACGGAGGACTCGATCTTCCCCGGATCATGGTCCACCTCTTACGTCCTTGTCTCTGTCCTTGCCCTCACCCTCTCAGGCTCCCCAAGGCGGCTTTGTCCGCGAGCAGATCCCCCAGATTTGCGACCAGCTTCTCCCGTACAACAGCACTGACCTGTTCCTTTCTCGTGCCTGTCCCCCGGCCCTGGGGTGCTACTCCCCGGGCATGGCGGTGTACGAGATGGACCCTCATGCCATGGAGAGCAACGGCCAGAACAAGGTCAGCCGGGCATGGACGCGCATGGACAAGTCGTGCGGGACCAGCATCCCCCTTATCTCCAAGGGAAGCAACGCGGCCTACTGCGTCGGCGCGGAGGCGGGGTCCAGTCAGTGGACGCTGCTGGGGATGGACATGGACACGGGGAAGGACGTCTTTAGCCACCAGTTCTACGAGGAATTTGGGGCGCGCAACATCTTCATTAACCCCTTCTATGCTGGCGTGGAGGCCATTGGGGACAATGAGATCGTGATTGGGTCGGTGGGGGGCATCGTGTACGTGTCCCCCATGCCCGCGGGCGGGATGACGACCACCACCAAGTAAGTTCCCCTCTCTTTATCTTACTGGAAAGAGAGGCAAGAAAGGATCGAGTGGACATGCAGGCGAGGGCATGCGAGGCTTGAAAGGAGAGTGTATGGATCACTTGGCTGTTTCTCATTCCACCAAGTTTTCCAAGCAACCCTGTACGCTCACATTTCTCCTTGTTCTCCCTATCCCCTCTTGTCATTTTTATCATTCTCGAACTCAATTTGGCGAAAGGACTTTTGGCTTCAAACGTCGATCCAACCGTCTAGAACACCCACACCGTAATTCCCCGTCGGTTCAACCCCTCGACCAATCTTTACACAGGTTCCGCTCTTTGTCGGCTGATTTCCAGAAGGACATGAGCCGTGGCGTTACGTCCATGCTGCATGGTAATTTGCACGACGTCACAATGCCCGTCGGAGCCACCCTCATCGCGGCTGGTCTTGCGGTGCTGGCGCTTTTGTTCGTGATCCTCCGTCGGGGCCATGCGCTTGTGTCTCCTCGCCTGCCCACCCGGACGTAAGGAGGGAGAGCGCTGGAAAAATAATGATTTGAGACGAGGGAGATTATCAGCAGTCAATATTGAGGACATGAAAGAGCCATCGTATCGCGCGTTGGGAAGAGATGTCAAAAGCAACGTATCCTAGCTTTTCCATGAAATATATGAGAGTGAGGGGCGTAAAAGGGTAGCCTTGTAGGCTACGAGCGCCCCTCATAAAGATTCACAATTTGCATCCACGGCAAGTTTATGGAAAGTGATATAGAAACAGAGAGGTAAAGGAAGCAGCGATTGCTTCTGGGTGTTGAGAGGGGAATCGGTCAAATCAGTTCAAATGTGCGCGGTAAAAAGTTTTTTCCTTGCCCGTCCAGTCTTTTTACGGATTGGGAAGCATACGAGGCAGCAATTTTTTTGCACACGTTGGACAGCAGAACAAGGAAAATAAAATCACACCTCGGGTCGGCATATTGTTACACTTCCGCTCTTCGCTCTTGTGTTGATCGACCCGACTGTCCTCGGACTTTTCACAGGATACGCGGTTTGGTTCGATTTTTATTATGTTCCTCCGTATGGTAATACACACACATGACGACTTCGCTCTTTGTCGCCTGCTCCAACGGGATTCTCCTTTCTTCGCTTAAATTTATCGAATTGCTGCCTGATTTTTGTGTCCATATGAGCTTTTGAAGGCTGGATAATTGAGTGGTACGGATTAAAAAGCCGGCATACTGCTTCGCCAAAGTGTCGCTCTAATGCTTTCATGCCATTGCTACAACTCTTCCACCCCACCCGTGATAGCCACTCTAGCCCTGTTCAGGAGCGTGGAAACCCACGGCCCCATCTTTTCCTGCACGTATCCCTGGGAAACGCGTAAAACAGCCAGTCCTTCTCTACATAGCACCTGCATCTGCGCCACTGCCGGTTGCCAGACTGTAGGCTCGTAGACGCCTGCCAGGAATTGGTCGAAGACCCTGTCCGGAGGTAGGTCCCACACGAGGGCCAGGGCGACCATCAGCCCGAGCAGGACCAAGACGAAGAGCAGGAGGTACATCACCGTCGAGAAGAGCCAGAGGAGAACGCTAAATGACCAGCGGATCCACCCCATCCGTTTGTGATCTTGACGGGAAGCTTGCAGGTATTGAAGCCGCAGGGTTTTGTCGCCGGAAGTCGAGGCTATTCGCACGTCCTCCTCCCTTACAGTGGACGCGTGAGGCGGGCCCGCCAAGGGCCAGGCGGGATAAAAAGAAAGAGAAGTAACTCCAAAATTGTGCATTTTTTCCCGGGCTTTCCAGGACAAATTCCTGGTTTGGAAAATGATGGTCCGCCCGCTGCAGTCCCCCGCTACTCCCACGGGGCCCCGCAGATCGATGCACATGATCGGGTCCACACCCGCCAAGCAAACGCTTCTCACAACCCGGACTGACACTCTTGCTTCCCCCTTTCCCCCTTGCTCTTCTCCTCTTCGCAGCTCCAACCCCCATTTGGTCAAGACGGGCCGTTTGTCGGTATTTTTGGGTCCCCGCCGGACATAGTGCACGGTGAATAAAAACCGACCATCCTCAGAAAATTTGCCACACCGACATGTGTAAAAAATGCCCTGTTTCTGATCCTTTGCCACAATTCCTGCTGCGGATTCCGTGCTTCCTTCCATGCCGCCCTTGCTGGTGGCGACCAGGGTAAAGGCCGGAGGACACGCGCCCTGGTGGTCTTGCCGCTCGCCCCTACAGACCCAAAATGCACGCCAGCTTCCATCCTCACACGCACCTAGGACAAAGCAGCCTGAAGGGTGGAAAGCTATGTCTCGATATGGTTTCTCAGTGGCTGTGGGGGTTATACCAAGCTGCGACACGGTAGGGGGACCTTCGCTTTCGTGACTTTTCACACCCTCTGTCTGTTGCGTCTCTGAGGGGGCTATTTTCAACAATCGAATGTGTCCATCGTGCGCCCCTACGGCCATCAAAATGTTGGTAGCATCCTGCGGCATGTTGTCTGGCGCGTCAACGCCAGTTGTGCCTGTGCCTTGGTAGAAAGCAATTACCATGGTCGGGTCCATGACATTCGGGTCAGGGGCCAACTCCAAGACACGAGTCAAGGGCATTATGTTGTGAAGACGGAGGAGTTCCACGCGATTTCCAATAGCAACGGCAAGCAGGTCGAGAGAAGGAAGGGCTTTGGCAAAATATGGCAGTTCATCACCCGTCTGGTAGAAGCGTCGTTGCACTAAACGTTCGACCCCGCCGCGGACTAAATACAAAAGGACACCGTTTGGAACGCCGGTTTTGCTGGCGCCTCCCCCACCCGTAATGACAATGTTGTGTGCATCAACCCAGTCTACAGCGAAAGCAGGAAAAGGCAGCGTATGCGAAAGGCTATCGACCATGATTCTTGACGCGCCCTTTTTTCCCCCGTATCGCCTCTTCAGTCTGAAGGTAAAAGCACAGCATAAAACGCGTGAGATCGCATGATACGACAACACCCTTGTTACAAAAAAAAGAAGGTATAGCCTGCAGCAAGAGAAAGGAAAGGCAAGGCAAGAAGGCACCAGGGAGTCCTGATTGGTGTTATCTCCCATAGGGGCGGGGAAACGGATCTGGTGGAGGATCGATTTAACGGCTCTCCGAATCCCGCTAGGGAGGCCCTCGTTCACTTCGAAAAAGTCCTGAACAACACCCCCGCGGACACCACAAGCAGTACTGTGCGTGTCGTACCGGAGTTATACATTCGTGGTGATGCCTGGTTTATTCCTGCCAGATTGTCGCGCGGATAGTTTTTATGTTTTGCCAGCATGCCTCCTCTCTCCTTTGCTCGCCCCTGCAGAGAGCGAGGGTTCTCCCTCTTCAATACCAGCAGCCGACACGCAACTCGCAGTGGGATGGCCCAACACCATGCCCATATTACCTGTCGTTGTATGCATATGGTACCTATATTGTTTGGGGACCGTGATAGCACAAATGCTTCCACGCTCGTGCCGTGGTCGAAGGCGACGCTCGTGACTGTCGTACTCCTGTCATCCCGCCTCGTCGTCATCATAATATGCTTTCGTGCACTCAGGCCACCATCATATCGACTTCGAACGCCTGACTCCAACACACTTCTTCTTTCATGAAACATATTCATTTACACAGGGCCTGGCTGGTTCGCAGCTGTCCGCGTTCCAATTTATGCGAAGACCACCTCCCTCGGGGGGAGCAGTGCACAGACATGCCACCACCGCTCTGCTGGCACTGTTGCTTTCTTGCGCCAGGCCCTCGCTGTCCTCTCCATTCTTTCCCAGTCCCGCTCCTCCATATTCGCCATCAAGTAGACCATGTCGCCTGAACATGCACATGCCGGGGACAACGGCCCAGCCCTTCGGCAAACGTGGAGCGTCACTCCCAAGCGCCTTCGGGGGAATGCTTCCTCGGAGCAACCGATCACCTCGTGCCTCCTATTGCTCGGCTGTGCCACGGTCATCTGCTTCCCATCCGTCCATTTCTTCCTATCCGGGGCCTGTCTCCGTGAGCAACCCCGAGGAAGCGGGGTCGGCACCTCCCGCCTGGATGGCAGCTCTTCTGAAGAGCCGCCTGCACGCACGCGGCGGGATGGAAAGATGGGGGGGAATAAGCCGGGCCTTGTCGCGTTTCCGGGCATGGATCTCGGTGCAATCACCCCGCGAATCTCTCATCCGGAGGGAAGGAGCATGGGCCTCGCACGGCTTGGAAGAGGACGGGAGGGAGGGAGGGAGGGAGGGAGAGACGGAGGAAAGCAGGACGTGGAGAAAGGCGGCCAGGGCCGTGTCCTGCAATGCTCAGAAGTTTTTTGCATGGTGCAATGCTCAGAAATGTCGGCCGTGGCCCTGTCGGTATGGACAGCAGGCTTCTCCTAGGCAAAGGACATCGTTCTCCCCCTCCCCGCCAGACCGAAAGGCGTTTGCCTCCCTCTGCCGCACCCTCGGCCCCCGCTTGGTACCCCAGGTCTCTTTCCTCCTCCTTTTTGTTCTCTTCGCCGCGTTTCTCCCCCCCCCCCTGGCCGCGCAGGCCATGGCCCTCCCTTCTCCTCCTACCGGGGACGGGAACCTGCCTTCCCCAAGCGGGGTCTCCCCTTGGCAACGCGGCTTGATCTTCGCCACCCTTTTCGTCATCTCCGCCGCTTTCCACGCGGCGGAGACCAGCATCACCACCCTCTACCCCTGGAAAGTCAAGGAGTTCGCCAAGGAAGAAGGCGACAACTCTCCTTTTCGCATCTTGGAACGCGATATCACCCGGGTCCTGACCACCATCCTGGTCGCCACCACCGCCTGCACCATCTACTCGGCGGCGCTCTTCACCAACCTGGCCATGGAGCTCCTAGGGGCCCGGGGCGTGGCTTACTCCACCGTCGGCCTCACGGTCGTGACCTTGGTCTTCGGCGAGTTGATCCCCAAGAGCCTGGGGGTGAGTAACGCGGAAATGGTGGCTCGGATCATGGTGCCGCCCATCAACCTTCTGGCCGTGGTTTTGTCGCCCGTGGGGAAGGTCCTCTCCATGTTCGCCAAGCTCGTCCTCCGTCTCCTCGGTGCGTGCTTCTTTTTTCCCCCTTTCTTCCCCTGTTCCTCCGCCCCCACTCCCCCGCCTCATCCCTCCCTCCCCTTCCCCGCGCCCTCAATGTTTCTGAATCTCCTCCAGGCATCAAAGCCGATGACGACGAGCGCGTCTCGGAAGACCAGCTACGGCTCTTAGTCGCAGGAGCCCAAAAATCGGGGGGCATCGAGGCGCAGGAGGGGCAAATGATCAACCAAGTCTTGAACATGCAGGTGAGAGGAGAGAAGAAGGCCAAGGGGGGTGAGTGTGGAAGCGTCGAATCCCTGGGAAGGAAAGATCGGATAGAGGGACACAGCCAGAGCCGTTGGTAAAGGAAGGCAACACCAGAGGTCTTGGGGCAGACATTGCTCGGTTTACGGGGCGCAAGCCATCTTTTCCTACTCAGATCGTCCACCCTTTCCTCCACCCTGCACCGTTTCCCCAGGAAAAACGCGTGTCGGAGGCAATGTGCCCCCGGGTAGACGTGGAGGCCCTGGACAAACGCTCTTCCCTTTTGCAGCTCCAAGAGCTCTTCCAGCGGACCCGTTATTCCCGCATCCCTGTTTTCGACGGGGAGATAGACAAGATCATCGGGGTGGCGATGAGCAAGGATCTGCTCGAGTACGTCTTCAGCAAGGAGCAGAGCAACGTCCTGGACCTCCCTGTGGAGACGGTCAGTCACGGGCTAATCCCTCCTCCCTCTTTACCTCATCCCTCCCCTTCCTTGCCTTCCTGCCCTTTCTCCCCTCCCCTCCTCGCACCTTTGTAGCCTCGTTCTGTTCGGATGCCTGTATATATGCTTGTACATATATATATATATATATATACATATATATAGCCTCCTTCTGTTGATGCACCTGCCTGACCGCAGCTTCCTCGTCGATTTGTGTATCCCTCCTCCGATTTCTCCCCTCCCGTGTCTTCCATTTTTTTCGGACCCTCACCCTCATCGCACCCTCCACCCTGAGGAGGCGGCTCCCTGTCCTCACGCCGATCCCCTGCTGTCCCCACCCCCTTCCCTCTTCTCTTGCCATCCCTTAGATCATGCAACCCACTTACTTCGTGCCGGAAACGATGACGATATGGACTTGCTTCCAGGAAATGCGCCAACGCCGGGTCCACATGGCCATCGTCGTGGATGAGTACGGAGGCACCGCCGGCGTGATCACCCTGGAAGACATTCAAGTACGCTGTCTCCCCTCTTCTTTGGAATTACGCTTTTTGGCTCCCTCCCTCCTCCCCTTACACCCGTCTTTTCACACTTTCTCTGACTCCGGGTTTCCTTCCATGTTGCCCTCCGCCTCCCCTCCTCCCTTCTTCCCTTCTTCCCCAGGAGGAAGTTTTCGGGGAGATTTATGATGAAGAGGACATCGAAGAGGACCATCACGGGGAAGACCTTATCAAAATGATTGAGGATGACGTCTATCTGATTCAGGGGTGCGTTTGCTTTCCCCTACCTGACATTCACTCGTCCTCTCCCTCTTCGCCTTCCATGACGAAGGACCACGGCACAACCCACACTCCCTGCATTGGCTTTCTCACTTTGTTTCCTTTTCTGGCCTTTTCCTTCCCTTCGTCCTTTCCACTCTCCCTAGGAACGCCGACCTGGAAGACGTGTGGACCGAGCTCGGCATGGAGGACAAGGAAGAGGTGGTTCGGGGAGACTTCGCCACCTTCGGCGGCTATCTTTGCTCGCTTGCCGGTGAGATACCGGCTGTCAGTGATCACATCGTCGTGCCTGGCTACATTTTCACAATCGAACAGGCGGACGAGCGGCGCATCATTGAAGTGAGGGTGGAAAGGGTTTACGTTGTCGATGGAGGGGAGGAAGAGGAGAGGGAAGGAGAGGAGGAGGAGAGAGAAATTACTGAAAGGGAGGAGGAAGAAGAGAGGAAAGGGAGCAGAGAGGGAAGCAGGGAGGGAGGAAAGCTGAGGGAGAAAGTGGAGTGAATTTAACCCGAGAAGGAAAACGCGACATATGGAGACGGGGCGAGTTGGTGGGGGCATTCAAGTGCAGGGACAGCTTCTTCATGGGAAATATGACTGTTGTGTAAGGGCAACGGCGAATGCAAAGGAAACAAAATCGGCTGTGCTTCTTTCGATATCACATTTTCTTTAGACAAAATTTGAGGAAGCAGGGGGGGCCACCGAGTCACGGCCCGCCTTTTTTCTCTCACAGGTAACACTCTCCTTTTCGGAGGTAGATTGGCTGTTGCTTTCCCAGCGAATCTTCTGATGCATGCAACCCATCCGCAGAAAAAGCCGGGCATGTAACCAGGGATGGGGCTTCCCCTCGGAAGGGGACAGGAGGTTATTCGTCCGAAACTTCAACTCGCGTAGACTCGAGTATGGGGCACACCCATTGCCGTAAAGCAAGAGACATGCCTTCTTACAAGGTTGAGAAGGCCTTTCGTAAGCGTAGTGGCCTCCATGTCGTACGAAAAGGATTTCGACTCTCAAATTCTCATCCCGTTTTACGATTGACCAGGAAGTCCATGAGCTACAACGCCGATAGGGGAAGCAGTGCTGGCGGCAGCAGAGGCAAAAATTCTGGCAATCTACCAATACCTAAAGAGGTAGCTCACTCATGTGCTGGTGTTAAATAGTTAGGCCTTGTTGTAGAGTTGTTTTGTATTTTTTCCATGAATGGGTTTTCTCCGAGAGTTGCCAAGCTGAAGAGAGTTTCTCTGTTCTATTGAAAATCTTCGCATTCACTATTTAACTTTGCCTTATCACACATACAAGGCGGTTTACTGCTATGGATTCAATCAGGATGCTAGCTGCCTTTCTGTCGGCACCTCACGAGGGTACACCATATTCAACACCCACCCTTTCCGCCCTTCGTTTCACGAAAGCGTGGGAGGGATCGGGCTTGTCGAGATGCTGTATTGCACCTCGCTTTTGGCGCTTGTCGGGGCCGGGGACCAAGAAGGCTTTTCGCCTCGCTGTTTGAAAGTGTGGAACACGAAGCGAAAAGCTTCCTTATTCGACCTGGCTTTCGTGGCCAAAATAGTAGGCGTTAAAATGAATAGGCACCGGCTTGTGGTTGCCTTGGAAAAGAGTCTGTACATATTTGACTTGGAAAAAATGGAAAAATTGCTCGATGTAGAAACTCTCGAAAATAAAGAGGGCTTGCTGGCTCTATCGCCAAGGGAGGATCCCAGGTTTGACGGGGGAAGAAGGTTGAGAAGTTAATAGGAGACGGGAGGGGAAGGCGTGTCAGACCGTGAATGTCCTTCTTCTTGATTGCCAGACTAATTGTGCTAGTGCATCGCTTCGAAAGTTGGAGCCTCATTTCTGACTGGGTGCCCCCCCCCCCCCCCCCGTTCGACACACCTCTTGAGGCAGCTTCTTAGCATTTCCCTCCCATGACCCCGGCGTCGTCCTCTTGTACGATGCGCTCTGTCCCCGTCTGCTGAATCAAATCACGGCGCACAAATCGAAGCTGGCCGCACTGGCTTTCGCCCTCGACGGGTCTCTCCTGGCGACCGCATCCCAGCAGGGAACCGTGATACGCGTCTTCAGCGTGCCTGCAGGGGACCCTCTATTCACCCTACGACGGTAAGAAGACGGAATTGAAAGGGGGGAAGGCGACGAATAGAAGGAATGTCTTATAACCTGAAGGCATTCGTGGAGCATGGGTTTATCGGGGGGGGGGAAGTGCGGCGGGAGACTGTGACGTGGTTTTTTTCCTCAGGGCTGCGCCACCGGCACGATTGACCCGAAGCATCTTCATCCGCACGTCGGGCCGTCTGTAGCTCAATCAGGCGATTTCACGCGGGCATGTGAAGGGATGGAACGGGAGGCCCTTCCGCGAGCGGGGGAGGCCCGATTGGTCTTGATGTCCGGCGAAACGAGCCGTGCCAGGTCTCAACCCCTCTTTTCCCCGTCTTTACACAGAGGACATTCCCCTTGCACCATATATTCGCTTGCATTCAACCGGGCAGGGTCTCGACTGGCCACCTCGAGTGACAAAGGGACTGTTCATGTATTTCACCTTTCCTCTTCCCCTCCTTCGACTACCTCCTCTCCCACCCCTCCATCCCTCCGACCGCCTCGCTCCGACCAGAGTAAACAGTCCCAGGACCCTGCTTCATCCTCGCATCAGATGTCGCTGTCATTCAGGGCGAGAGGTACTAGTGGAGGGCTCTTCTCTGGCATTTTTCCTTCTTCCTTGTCCACCTCCTCCTCCGAGCTCATGACCAAGTTCCTTCCTTCCAACTCCTTGTCGGAGACCGTAGAGGGTATAGAAGGCATCCGCTCCTTTGCTCAAGCGCGTGTGAAAGAAGACTGGAACAGGGAAAGTGGGAAATGGAAAAGGCAGATTTGTGCTTTAGTGCCTGGCCGACGCGGGGCCGGTGGAGAGGGGGAGGGGGCGATGAAAGAAGGCAAGGAGACGGATGAAGAGTTTTTGATCGTATTGACCGCGGAAGGTCTTTTCTACCGGTTTGAGCTGGATGTGAGACGGGGAGGAAATTGTCGACTGTTGGACGAAAAAACATTGTTGCAAGAAGAAGCTGCCTCCCAGGCCGGTGCTCCCCGCTTATTGGGCGGCAAGACGGATGAAGCAGGGCAGGAAAAAAGTTTTAATCCACATCATTCACGCCCAAATGGGTAGGAAATGGGAAAGTTAAGTTTTGAAAAAGAATTGAAACACGTGTAGATGCATTTTTGGCCGAAATTTACATCACATCGCCTCGCTGATGCTGCGATCATTCCGACCAAAATTTGGAGAAGCGGAGTGTTTGAAGAAGGGGACGCTTCGGGCGGACGGGTTGGTATTATGGTGCTCGATTAATTGGGGGGTACGTACTTGATCGAACGCAAATTCCATGTCGTTTGATATTGAAAATCGCTTCACAAAAAGGTACCTGTGCACGGTTGCCACGGTGACAAAGGATGGTAAATCAAAAAAATGAAGGCGGTGTCGTGGATTTCCTTTTTGGTTGGTTTCTTTTTTCAGGAGACGGCGTTTAGCGCGTCGTCGAGGTCCTGTCCTGTAAGTGGTTTTCGATGCGGCTGAGGATGGGCTTGAACAAGTCCTGGTATTCGTCGAGTGTGGGGGGAGAGGTTTGGAAGTATGTCGAGATCTGATTTTGCCCGCGGAGGCAGGTGCGCATGTTCGTGAGAAGGACGCAGACCATGATGTGCTTCACAAACGGGGTGCACCCAATTCTCTTCAAGGTCTTGAATTGAAGGCTCTCCCAGAGGTTGTAGAGATGCGTAAACGCCCACCCGTCACTCGGACGCGGGTGATGCCCGTGTTGAAGTGGAGCTGTTCCTGGCTGAGGTATTGGAGGGGGTCGAAGGCGCAGACAAGATTCTACTTGCACCCGTTGTAGGCCGGGTCCCCGACAGCAGACCAGCGCCCACCGTCACAGTAATCAGACTCCCTGCACTCTCGGATGAAATTGAGGTAGTCGGAAACGCAAGATTTGGCCCAGAGCGTCGAGTCCTTCTCCTTGCCACCCTCTGGTGGTGTGGGAGACAAGTGGGTTCGTGAATGGAGGATGGAATACACGCATGAGAGAGGAAGTATGGGCTTACCTGGGCCGAAGAAAGCCTGGAAGAGGCCCGTGACGCTCAAGCCGCCTTGGAACTTGAAGCCGTGAGCCTTGTAGTACTCTGTCGAAGTCGGTGTCGGGGTCAATATGGGTGAGTTAGAGTGTGTAAGAGGGTGTTTCAGAGTGGAAGCGGACGGATCACGGACCGGAATAGTACGAAGCTTGATTCACTTGGGGCTTGCATATCGGCCTAGGATCGTTAGGGTCAGATGGAGACATCCGAGGCAGGCGTTCGTCCACCGCGCGATTTGTGTCCGGTCCGCCCGAAACAGGTCCTGCATGTTCTTCCCGGTCAATGGATGCGCGAGTCTTGTCAGCATCACGAATGCCAGATCTCCTTCGCACGTTCCCGCTCTGTAAGAAGTCGGGGGGGAGGGGCAGTAAGCAATAGATGTGCAGGTATGGAATCATATATCCTGTCAGCCGACCAACCGAGGGCAGCACGTACCCGGAAATATTAGATTGGATGTGTGTCAGGCCCGTCCGCACCACTAGGGTGTTCACCTCGTCGGCGGTGAAGCGCGTTAAGTACTCCACCTGAACGCCCAGCAAGGCGAGGGCAGCCTCAAGGGCACGCGGCCTCGTTGGGTCGATGTACCATGGCTCAGGGCTAGCCATCAGGGGGTTGTTCATGATGATTACATAAGTTGAAATAATAAAAATCATCTTAGCGGCGACCTTGCGCTTCCGGCTTCTTCATCGTCTTCCTCGTCTTGCCAGCCACGCACAAGCACGTTGTCCATGGCTGCTGGGGTGAGAGTATGTCCAAAGGATGTACGTTCGTCAATTTTTGCAATTTTTGCAATTGATGGACCATGATTTGACATTTAAAGTGGTGGCAGAAAGGGGACGTAGGACCGCTTACCCTTTACTAGAATATAGTATATGGGCCAGCATTTCACGGCTCGGTCATCTGGCACTATTCGAAGGAAAAGGGTGCAAAGCAAGGAAAACAGGCATGGAACCCAAATACAGCTTTAGTTCACTCGACCCTGGAAATTTCAAACCGACGGATAGTTTTTGGAGGTTTCTCGTGCTCAGAGGGTCTATTTGTGTTCAAAGGGTCTGGTACACGACTCCGGCTGGTTTTCGGACGGTCTAGTTGTGTTCGGAGGATCTATAAAGCGACGCGCCTCCATAGAAGGCGATCAAATCGACGTAATTCAAAATTCAGAGGGACAATTTCGTCCGCCAAATTAATCCACGCGTTGCTGACTTTTCGTGTATTTGTACGACTTACATACAAGGAGTCGTATTTTGCCGTGGCACCTTGTATTTTGCCGAAACTCAACTCATTACGATGCCTCCCTCATACCACAGAAACCAAAGCCACGATGAAGTCTTTTGCTGCCCCTATTTTTCTCCTCGCTGCCACCCTCCTCCAGGTACGATGCTCTCGCACCCTAAAGACAGACATGTGACAACTTCGCTTTCTCCCGTTATGAAATAAATTTGAACACTGCAAGGACGAGTTCGGACTCTTCCCCTGATGGCCAGCATTTCCCGTGACGAAGTTGGCATTGCTCACGAAAACATTCTTTATTAAAGCCAAACGTTTGCCGCATTTCGAGCTTATCAAATAAGGTTGCACGCGCAAATCTCTGGTTTACGAGTGGCGTGGAGTGCGTGTACCGTCTAGCGTCTCCCAGGCGACTCGTCCCTCTTCGGTAGCGCGGAAGCCCTCATCGCCTCCTTCTATTCTTCTTTTTTGTCTGTTTATCGTTGCATCTTCACGCACACACAGCTTGCTGTCGCAACCAAATGCCCATCCGGCCTGACGTGCTCTGGTAATGTAAGTGAGAATATTCGAAAAGCGGACTGATGCTTCCAACCCTACCGGGGCGAGCGCCCAGAGAGGCTTGCTATCAGCCTTTTTTCCCACCTCGAAGCATTCGTATTTGAAGTGTCGGTATTTTTCTCCGCTATCAGCGTCCGTGCTCAATGATGCTCGTGGATTTACCAAGCTTCTTGCTCAAAAAGGATGCCCGCAGCTAGAAATCTCACCTTGTTACATACACATGCCTTTTTCTCCACTTATCGACGCCGTTAAGTCCAAAGAAGAGGCGTTTCTGGTGGATGGTATCACTTCGAACGCCTGTTTTGTCGTCAGCAAGTCTTACTGGTGCGTGCGCGAGGATTCCCGTTCGATTCCTTGTTCTCTCTCTCCTTCTCTCCCAATCCACCTTGCCTGATGCATCGCAATGGGGATTTTTATCAACGACTCATTCCTCCCATCGCACGCGGTTCTCTAGCCCCTTCTGCATGCGGGCCAAGAGCACCCTGGCCTCCGTGGGCGCAGATTGTGAGATCATCGAACTCGACCAACGTGCGGACGGGCCCGCCCTCCAACGTGTCCTGGCCGACATGACGGGTCGCCGCACCGTGCCCAACGTCTTCATCGGTGGGAAAAGCATCGGCGGGGCGGATGACACGGTGCGCACTTGTCTGTGGCAGGTTGCTTGCCTTTCCTATTTTTCCCTTTCTCTTTCCCTCCAGCTTGGCAAGAGCGTCGGAATATGTCTCGAAAAGCACCTCTTTCGAGCCACATAACGGGCCTCGGAACACTCTGCTTACCTTCAGTCCCTATTGTTCTTCACAGTTGCTTCTGCATTCCAAGGGAGAGCTCAAGCGCCTCCTCGTGTCGGCAAAGGACCTTTAAATTTGCCAGCGGTGAGGGGCCGCTGTGTTAGCCTCTGAAGTCAGCGTAGCGGAATGGAGTCATGGTGGGAGTGTTGTTCGAGATACTTGATTGCTAAGGGATGTACGGGCTGTTTGTAATCATAAGAATCAATGAAAAATGGTCCGACGATTCCAACGGCATGAGTTAAAAAAGTAAAAAATGCAAGACGCAGAGAAGGACTGGTCAGTGGCTCCCTTTGTAGAAAAGGACGCGAGCGTTTTTATTTCATTCCTTGGCTTGCACTTACTCACACTCAGGCCAGTCTCTTTCTAGGTTTGAGATCATGTCATGCGTTTCGTCGCCCTGATGCGCTGCGGGGTCGTGGGTTTTGTCGCTAATTTTTATTTGGAGATGGTGCTGGGGCGGCAACTCGAATCGTAGAAGAACGACTAAATCGTAATGCTGCCGCCATTGGCTCAAATGTGCCGCTCTTCCAACCACGCGTCCCATCCCACGCTTTCGCGCACCCTCTTTTTTAAGCAAGGGCGCAGAGCGAAAGAGAAGCGGAAGTCAGGACCGGAATATATGGAGAATTTGAGGGCGATCTCGAGCAATTTTATGGAAGGGCCATATGCTGGCGGAGGGCCTAGTTTGAATGTGCTGCCCCGGGCGGTGTGGCTTTGACGCGTTAAGCAATGGGTTCACTGACCCATTTTGCTGATATGCGGCTTGTGTTGTTAGAACTCAACAGCATTGTCACAGCCTTTGACTTTTTGGAGCCAGTGGCCCCTTGCCTTTTTGCCGAAATGCTCCGCGCTTTGAATGGGAGCGAGCCCGCGTGCTTTCATCTTTTCGACTGAAAACGATTTTTATAATTCAACTTACGTCGTCTCTACCCTCACGTTTCTACCAAATAAAATTAAAAATTGAAACAGCAACACCAGTGAAGTAGGGTGAAGAGCAAGCCAGGGATGCATGCGCAGGTTTCTAGTGTCCTAGTGCGGCGAGGGAGCAGGCATGCTTGGGCAAGCACAGTGATCAAGATGACGTCCTCCTTTTCCGGTAACTTCGCCCAAAAAAACTCGTCCAGACAACGATACCCACAACAAAATGTGGTAGGAAGGTATGCCAGCAGGGCAGCCTACATGAGCCCCGGTAGCTCCTCCTCCTCTTCCTCCTCTTCCTCGTTCATGCGGTGGGGCGTGGGGTCGTGGCAGCGGCTACTGCTGCCCTAGGTGCACTCTCAGAGCGGCAAGACTCGCCCACAGAAGCTTGTGGGATTGTTGGTGTAATCGGAGAGGACGACGCTCGTTCCATTCTAATGGAGGGTCTGACCGTGCTGCAAAATCGGGGGTACGACTCTGCCGGAATAGCGACCATCTCCCCGCACGACAACGTATTGACCGTCACGAAGTATGCCTCCGCGGGCTCCACGTACGACTGCATCGACCTGGTCAAGGAAAATAGCCACCGGCACAAGGGGCATCACGTGGGGATTGCCCACACTCGATGGGCCACACACGGGGGCAAGACCGACCTGAACGCACACCCCCACACGGACAGCAAGGGCCGGGTGGCGGTAGTGCACAACGGCACCATCACCAACAGCCACGAGCTTCGACACGAACTCCAGCATGCTCACGGGATCAAGTTTGTCTCCGAGACGGACACGGAGATCATCGCGCAGTTGATCGGCCTGGGCCTGGATGAGAATTTGAGCTTGAAAGATGCGACCGCAGAGGCCCTAAAACGCTGTGACGGTACGTGGGGCCTGGTGGTGCTCTCTCCCAAAGAGCCCGATGAATTGGTGGTGGCCTGCAACGGCTCGCCCATGGTGCTGGGCATTGGGGAAGGCCGGGTCTTCATCGCCTCGGAGACGTCTGCCTTCAACCGGCACACCAAAAATTTCATTGCCCTGAAAGATGGGGAGCTGGGAGTGGTCCGGGCGGACGGGTCCACCTTGGACTTGACGCGCGTGCAGAAAGCGCCAGACGTGAACATCCTCCTCTCCCCTGCCCCGTACCCGCACTGGACGATCCGCGAGTGTATGGAACAGCCAGAAGCGATCGCCCGAGCCCTAGGCTTTGGGGGCCGCATGAGCGACACGCGCGTCTACCTGGGAGGATTGGACCGACAGAAGGAACGGATGCAAAGCATCAAGCACCTGGTTCTGACCGGGTGTGGCACGTCCTTGCATGCGGCTATGTACGCGGCGAAATTGATGCGGGACTTCGAAGCCTTCCGCACCGTCATGGCAGTCGACGCGGCGGAAGTCCGGCTATCCGACCTACCCAAGCACCACGCCGGCCTCCTAGCCATTTCCCAGTCGGGGGAAACCAAGGACGTGCACCGGGCGGTGGTGCTGGCGGACCGAATGGGCCTCCCCACCATGTCGGTGGTCAACACGGTTGGCTCCCTCATCGCCCGCACCACCAAACTCGGGGTCTACCTGAACGCCGGGCGCGAGTCCTCCGTGGCCAGTACCAAGGCATTCACCACGCAGGTGACGGTGCTGACCTTGATCACGGCCTGGTTCCGGCAGGTTCGGGAAGAGGCCGGGGAGGAGGCACTCCCGGGGCGGGTGACAGAGCTTCTAGAAGCCCTGCAACGGATGCCGATCGGTTTCGGAATGGCCCGACGGACGCGGGAACAGTGCGCGGAGTTGGCCGTTCGTCTCAAGGACAAGGAGCACGTCTTCTTGTTGGGGAAAGGGTACGGGGAGCCGATCGCTTTGGAAGGGGCGTTGAAGCTCAAGGAGATGGCCTACATCCATGCCGAAGGTTACTCCGGGGGGGCCCTCAAACACGGGCCCTTCGCCCTCATAGAGGGCAAAGAGGGAAAGTTTGGCGCCACCCCCATCATTTGTCTGATCCTCGACGACGAACATGCTCAGCACATGCGCACGGCTGCCGAAGAAGTCAAAGCGCGGGGGGCGGACTTGATAGTCATCACCGACAACCCGAAATTGGCCAGAGGGCTGGTCCCTGATCCGATCATCGTCCCGAATAACGGTCCGTTAACGGCGTTGATCGCCACCTTGCCGCTGCAACTGCTTGCCTACGAATTAGCGGTTTTGCGAGGGATCAACCCTGACAAGCCTCGGAACTTGGCCAAGGCGGTGACGGTCGATTGACTCGCATACGACGGGGAGGAAGATCGCACAAGACAGGAAAAGGAAGAGTGGTTGCGAAAGCGAAGGGCGACGTGGGCCTGGGTGCAAGAACAAATGCGCTTGCGACAGGAATTGGAAGAAGGGAATACGAGGGAAATTGATTTTGTGGAAGGAGGGGAGGAGGAAGACGTGGAGGAAGGAGACGGGTACTTTACGGAGAACGACCTGGTGGAAGGGAATCAGATGCGTATGGCGGTACTGATCTAGCCCGGCCTGCGACGATTTAAACAATTCAAAGTAAATGCGAAAGAATGAGGATAGAGCGCAGTTTCAAGTGTACAGTATCCAAAAGCGGGACCATGCAGGAGGAAGATGGCGTGGCGTTTCCTTATAACCAAAATCATTTGGGCAACAGGGACGCACACCACCTCACGACTGTGTCAAGCAGGAAAGAAAGTAGACGAAGGCAGCGAATAGTTATAGAACAGGGTATGGAGAGAGAAGGTCGAAGGTAAAGGCGAGAACCCTGCGAGGGATGGCACTATCCAGCACACACATCCATCGCGAATGATCGCCCGTAAAGTCAAAGATCCTCTTAAATCATGAAGATGTGGCTACAGGAGACATCTAAGCGATACAATTGTCGCATCAAATCCAAGCAGATGTCTCGCCAAGTGAATTTAGCGGATCACTACTTTCATTTTTTATTTCTTTCTCCTCAAACCCGTGGGTCACATCCCAAGCTTCACCCAGAAGGCTCAAAACATGCCGAGGAGAAATGCAGCACCCAAATGTTGAAAAACTAACACCACTTTTGTGTGGTCAGATTTTTTTCAGTCTTTTACAAGTATACAAGCTTGCAATCCGAAGCACATGTTCTTCTCAATTGAGCTTCCTCCTCAAACTACCATTTCAGACAAATCTGGAGCAACCAGCATGCAACCATTCCCTCAATTCAATACACCAACACATCTTACGCATTTGTATCGCCGTAGCTGGATTCGTCCATCTACGTGTGTCTTCTCTCGTTTCGCACCATTCTTCACACGGGAGCCCTATCCTTACTTGCCTCGTTTTCCGCTTCGGTACTCTTCCAGCACCTGGATCTTCCCTTCCTTCACGTACTCTTCGATTTTATCACCCACGCTTTTCCCAACCCCTGTCAATTTGATGGCTACATCTTTGGATGTGATAGGTTGCTTCGCCTCACGTACTGATTTAGCTGCTTTCTGGTAACTCAGCCCCTTCTGAATCGCGTCACCGTGCAGCACGAAGTCGGCCAGCTCATATAAGGCGTCGGCCAACGGACGATTCTTTTCATTTGTAACCTTGCTCTGTGGAAAAATACGTGGGAGATGGGAACGTACTTCAGGTTCGCGTCACCTTGGCCCTTTTTGCATCAAAGCTGTCGATCACCTGGTACATACAAAACATCCCTTTTCTTGCTTTGTGTCTTCGCATGCACTTACACGTTCACTCATGTCTCCAGCTTTGGTGTGACGCTTTGTCGGAGGTACATCTTTCTCTTCTTTCGAAGGGGGGGCATTGATTCCGCGCTTAGATTTAGGAGCACGTCTGGCGGCGTCGGAGAACGGGTCTCCTTCCCCCGCCTTATTCTCCGTCACTTTATGTGTTTTTTTCAATTTCTGTTGGTAATGTGATGTACAGGAAGAAATTGTGTCTCCAAAACAATGACTTTAAGCACCAGCAAAGAAAATAAGAATTATGGAATTGTACATAACATGTAAATCCCTCCATACCTTTTCTCTTACAAATCAATCATACCTCAAGGGCGCCTTGTTTGGAATACTCGCGGTATGGGCGATCGCTCGTCGCTTCGATGGCACTTTCCACCTCCTCCTCTTTCTGCTTTTCGTCCTCAGGTAGCTCGATTCCCACTTTCTCCGCCATCACCTCCACATCGTCCTCAAGATCTTCAGGACTTTTGCCTCTTCGTGTTTTTTGTTTTGTACTTCCTTCCTTGTACCGACGTGGGGTCTTGAATTCTCTTTCAGCTTTATTTTCAGCACTCAATTTCGTATTCTGTATCACAGAATTCGTACCGCTCCTGCTTTTCCCCGGTGCCTCGGCCTTCTTCTTAGGAGAAGCTTTTTTGGCAGCACTGACCTTAGTGCTGCTATCTTTGATAGGATCTGCTGTGGTTTTACGAGCCATGTGTTCTTTTTGTCCTTCTTTGTGGTCACTATCTTGAAAGCGGTCTCCAAACGTCTCTTGCAAGTCTGCTGGTTGATCCTTCACCCACGCCACAAGAGTTGGGGCGTACAAACGGGATTGCGGAAAAAGAGTGCGCAGCCTGTTTGTGCCGATGAGTCTGAAGGTGCTACAAAAGTAGGCCGAGTGTATAAGAAATATACTGCTCAAACGTAGTATGCCTTTGTGCATATAAGGCCCCCTGTAGTCGGGTATATATAAGCTATGACTATATGGCCCTTAAAATCAGAGCGACAGTAATTAGGTCGCCCTTTACGTGTCATCTCAGACCATCTCACCATGCATGAGCTGCGCAATCAAAAACAAGTTTCAAGTCTGTCATATCTCATGATGTTACCAAAGAAAGCAGGAACTACCTCAAGAAAAATCTGGGAGCTCGCGTCGGGACCACATCTTAGGGAACGTTCGTCTTCGAGGCCAGCAGTTAATTACCCCGCCTCAGGAAAATATTCGGTCTTATTCCGTCGTAAGGATCCCTGACAACGGACAGACTCAGATCAGAATCCGCGGGGACCCTTGAAGAACGGAAAGGGTGTTTTTTTTCCACATATATCATCGGGTCATTTGTTGTGTGAAGGATTGTATGCGCTTTTTTGGTGATGTGCGATTCTCATCGTGGACAAAATATTTGCGCCGACGAGGGCCTCAAGTTAGGAGTCCCCGGGTAGTGTTGGGGTAGAGAGCTCGCTTTGTAAGATGCTTCTTGAAATGGGGATCCATGAAAGAATAATATTACTCTCAAGCTTGACATATCCTATGCTGATATAACATAGGACTATGTACTCGATAAAATGGAGTGGTCCTCGGCACGTTTGCCGTTTGAGTGCGTTGCGTAGGCGCCTGCGCACGCAGGAATCGGACTGGATATATTATTACGATGGATACCTCGACTCAATCACTATTCCAGCCGCCGAGCATGTGGTTGTCCTTCTATTCCCTGGTCCCGAGAAGACGGGGAAAGCTCGAAACGATCTTCGAGAAAAAGTTAATATGGCAACTTCCGACGTTGTGCGAGCTATGCTCAGAATTTTATACGATGAACACTTCGAGTGTTTTCGGAAGTCGGTCACAATTATGTATCCTTTAGTTGTTAGACTGCCAGAACTTCATCCATCATCAGACAAATACCTTCCTGCAATTATATTTGGTATTCTCTTCGCAAACAACATGATCACATCTGAAGACCTACGCCAGCTCTCGAGAATTGCAAGGATATTGGGATCGCCACTCCATGGATTACGACTATATTGCGATGCCTCCATCGAAGGATTGCAGGATGTCAAGGGTGTATTAAATTTCCGGAGGAGTATCACATTTTGGGGGTCAGCCCTATCAATCAACCTATGCCAACTGAGGTAAGCTTTATTTCCATGCACAGCATGTGTACCGGTCGAGATGAAATGACGATTTTCACGGGCTTACTTTCGCATCGATTGCAGCCTATGGGTGTTTTTTAAAATATTGTTCATCGATACCATGTTTCTTTCACAGAAGTCTGACTTGACATGGTGGAATAGTTCGTGCTTTTCACAATTGCCCCTCCCTCTCACAGTTTGCTGGTTGGTTGGCGATGTACCACGGATTTCGGAGTACTCTACAACTACCCCTAGCCCTTAAAGGATTTTTATTCATTTGTGACCTTTCTGACAACAAATCACAACCTCCGGTAAGTAGGGAAGCTCTCTCTGAGAAAGTGACGGCGTACAGCGGAATAGCCTGCTCTTCTAACGAATCTAACAGATCGATTTCCCTTCAATGCATGCAACAAAATTGTTCTTCCCAACGTGGGCACGTTGGTTCTACGTTCCATGTATAAAAGGACTTCGTGGAATCCCTTATTACGGCCGTTTGTAGTTTTGTTCGTATACATGTGGCAAACCCGACTAGTGTTACAATTACATATCCAATGCTGGTGCCGCTCAAGTATCCGTATCATACGAATATGTTCGAGGCCTTGGAAACTGCTTTCTACTGCTTTTGGCGTAAAACTGCAACAATAGGTTTTCGGACATTCGTCACCAACTTTGAAGACGAGTTAAAAGAACAAGATGAGAGTGTCAAGATCGGGGGGGGGCTTCAATGGGATCACAGAGAAGTCGAGAGCATGGAAATACAACATGAATGCCTGCACGAATCTACAAGGATGCGACAACAGCAATCTCTGGAACAGCTTCCATGGGTAAAAGAACGAGGGAAGACCGAAAATCACAAGTTCAGGACATCTGAGTATCCGCCAGTTTTCTCGTCGTATAACAGGCTGTCAGAAAGACAACTGGAGAGAAAGCCTACTCCCCTTGATGCAGACATTTTGACTTTTGTCGACACGCTTAATCACGAGAGGAATGAAGCTGTCTCCACATCATTCCTCGCATTGCCAGTGACCGACCACATGCTTTCTTGGAGCTCGAGGTCCAGTGCAGAGGAGAACATACTTCCAAGACCCCGAAAAATGCGCGAACCAATTTCCGACAATAGCATGCGGAAACGCGAGTCGAAAGCACTTTGTTTATCGTCTATGAATATGGTTGATGATAATGTCGCGCGGTTGACTGAACGGACAATATCCGAGCCGTCCTCAGCTGTGGCGTCCATAAGACAATCAGTCAGTGACTTACCCACGTCCGCAGTACCAGCGTTATCAGCAGAATTAAAAACAGACTTAGCGACATTTCAGGTAGAACCCTTTATGCGTGCTTGGGGACCTTTGGACAAGAAAAAGTGGGAAAACCCCTTGAGTTCGAATAACTGCAACGCTATCGAAGTGTATGGTTGTGAGATGAACTCAGACCAAACAGTCGACAATGCTTCTTCTTCTGCTGTGACAAGCATAAGGAAGAGCAACCTATGTTTTGACATTAATGCAGACTGTTGCAGATGTATCGGGTATCAACGTCTCTGCGGGGAGGAGATAAATCCTGTCTCTACTCACATACCTGACCCACGTATAGATTATGCGAAGGATCCAGTATCTGCCGATGGTGAGTATCTTTGACTTCTTCCCCTTCTTAAAGGTTTTACTTCGCAACACTAGGCCCATTTAGTATCTCCTTCCTTTTCTTCCACCACAGTTGCGACGTTATCACCATCGACGGTTGTAAAAGGTGTAATGCAGATGCGAGAAAGGAGATCCCTTGATAAAATCAATGCTCCGAAAACCTTGCCGCTTTCTTTCTTCTCGTGCCTTCCAGCCGAGTCTTGCCCTTACTCGATCTTACCATCAAGCACATGGGACCTGGAGCCATCCAAAGAAGAGAGCGGAGCGGAGAATGAAGATGAAGTGAAGAGCAAGAAAATGGTTGGTCGCAGAAGGGATGTCTGCGGAAAGGGATCATTTGCGTCTTTTCATAGCGATACAGCTACCAACAAGATGAAAAAATGAATGGAAAATGAAGGGGTGGAGTGGAGTTGATGTACAGGAAGTTAAACCGAAAGAGATGGAAGGGCAGGGGCTGGCGAACATGCTCGAGTTTTCCAAGCCACAAAAATTGAGGTTTGTACCTTTAGGATTTTGATAGGAAAATTGCATATGTGCACATGTAGTATCTGACCGTCAGCTATGAATGCTATAATTCAGACAAAGTGCGTCAAAGACATGCTGCCAATCATTCACAATTTTCTCTCCAAACATCTTTGCCGTGATAAGAGAGATAAGTCCGTCTTCTGAGATGGGGCGAGACAATAACGAGAAAGTATATCAATTTCGATACTGGAAAGAAATCCAAGCCGTGAAGGTACATAGGGAGGCATGCACTCAAAAGAAGGCAAAGTTGTAAAGTCATGAAGACTCATAAGTCCTTACGAACTCCATCCCAGAGAATGTGCAGAAATAAATTTGAGGATCTGGACCAGACGAGCTTGACCGTGCACAAAGACCCGCCAAACGATTGCAGCCATCAGCCAGCTATACAGGATCCTCCTTCGCCATCAAATTCTCCCTCGTCTTCGGGTTCGTCCGCCTTGTCGGCGGGGGGGGGTACAAAGCTATCTCAAGCTCAAAGTGGAACACGGACACGGATTAAGGAGCTTGAAGAGGAAATTGCATATTGGCATCAGGCTTTCATCGATTTGTCCGTGACTAATAATGCGCTCCTGTCAGGTATAGTGGCGGATGCGGGCAATGAAATGAAATAAATATCTTTACATTTTTTCCTTACGGTATGACATTTGACTCATTCCTTCTTCCCAATCTGCATCTGATATTTTGCAGTATTCTGATGCCCTCTTGTGTTACCCCATCCCCGCTCTTCGACTCTTATATATTGGTACTTTTCTCATGTGGGACCCTCATACCTTCGGTTTTTACACCCGTGGGGCCTTTTGGATGGAAATTTAGTTGTACTTGAAGTTCTTGATTGTCTTTTCCTTATGAACCATTATTTCTTTCCCCCTCCCTCTGTACCACTCTTTTCTATCACCTCACATGTTTTTGGGCAGAATTAAATGAGGCCAAGCATATTTTGGTCGAGGCTGGCACTGCTGAACTCTCCGACATCATCCCTGTCCATGTTTTTTGCGAAGCGACTTACGAGGAAGTGGAGAAGGCCCTCATTAAAGATGTGCGCCTCCCTCAGTTGATTTCCAGCCCTAAGGGTGGTAAGAATGTTGACAATAACACGTCAAGTATAACAACGACTGACGCCGTCACCACTCGCAGTAGGAAAAGAGCGGCAAGCAGAAAGAAGGGGAAACAAATTTGCAGGAGTGCTCTCGTGTATCGAGCACTAGATGCAGTGGATTCACTTGTAAGAGACGCAACATTTGATCCCTTTCATCGGCAGCACGGTCGAATTATTGGGACAAATCACTCCCACAAGCTGCTTCTATCTCTATGCGAAGAGTGGGGCCCTGCCATGGCGGACTTGGTGGTCTTGAAGAAGGAAGAAATTGAAAAATTTTGTCCCTCTGGGCATTATCCAACACCGGTCTTGTGGAAGGAAGGAAAAGAGGTTACGATAGGTGCTGTAGTACGTCGCATGGTAGAAGTCTTGAGGGAGACACGAAATACGAAAGACAGAGATAAAGTAAGAAAGAGAGAGAGGGAGCAAGAGTGAAGGAGGACAACAGTAAACGAGGAGCTCTCTTAGATGGGGCCTTCGTCATGTGGAAATAGGAAATGCAAGTCAAGGTAAATACTGGGAACATATCGCGAGTGAAGGCGGAGAACAGGCAAGAAAAGAGCGGCCTTTGTCAGATGCAAGGCGGCAATGACAGGTCAAAGAGAGATCTGCAGGATTGTGGTGGAAAACAAAAGTACTGTTTCGTGGGTCGGAAAAAGGGGCAAACAGCCGTTATCGAACGGATGAGCAAGGCATCTACCTTGTTTTCCCGACGAGTCTTCTTTAATATACCACTGCAGTCCCTTAACCGTTTCGCGCGCTTTTACGCTAGTCTCATACGGGAGATCTCGTCGAGTCCGCTCCTCGACTCGGCGGTTTCCCGCAGATATGCAAATACTCTACCACGACTATAAGATGAAGCCCCTTTTCCCCGAAACAGCGCGAACCACCGCACAAGCGCGTGCTTCCCTCGCACTTTTTCTAGGACTTTCACCATCCTTCTGTCCCTCCTTTCTTCATTATTTCTTTCCTGCCAGGACCACCTCATCACATTCGAAATCTGGTTCATGTGTCCTTAAGGCATAATCTTGGTCGAAAGAGTCTTGCCACCCCTCCGTATTCCCGTAGGCCGGCGTCCAATCCAGATCTCGCATGGCTTTTTCCACGCTCGTAAAAAAATGTTGAGGCCGCATCGGGAATGCCTTTTTCTTGCCGAAATCATACTCCTTGGGGTCATAATGAACGATTTCCACGCTCTCCGGATCTTTCCCAGCGGCCTTGGCGGCCAGTCGCACGGCACCGTCGAAGGTAATGGCTTGCGGGTGCTGGACATTGTAGACCTGCCCTTTGGCCTGCC